>NC_135080.1:287500-332500 GCF_051107435.1 Chaetodon auriga | reverse complement strand
GTCGACGTTGGCTTTGAACCGGTCTGCTGTGTCTCTCGTCGGGTTTCAGTCTTTTAAGAGACTTTTGTCCTCTAAATGTCTCACAGGTTTCATTTCAATAACTGATCAAATGATCAATATTTCACTGAAAATCTAAGATGTTACGTTAAAGTCCAGAGGCCAAAAACAGGTTTGTGGTAAAGGCCGAGCTCTTCATCTACAGTGACCCAACAATTCCCTCATGAGCAAACGCTTGGCGACAGTGGCGAGGAAAAACTTCCTTTTACCAGGCAGAACCAGGATCAGGGTGGGCGGCCATCTGCCTCGAGCGGTTGGGTGAGAGAGAGAGAGACAGAGAGACGGACAGAAATGGAATCACAGTAACAGTGACAGTGGATGTATTAACAGTAGTAGCAGTAGCAGTGGATGTCAGGCAGGGCCATGGCAGGAGACGCAGCTGTGATCCACAGTCCAGATTCAGCCACTATCCACGGGAACCTGCGAGACGACAAAGCACAGAGACTCCGAGGAAGAAGCTAAGTTAGTAATAGGCCTTGGTAGGACATGAAAACGTGCAGATGGAGACGGAGAGAAGGACAGAGGAGCTCGCTGTATCTTTGGAGGTCCCCCGACAGTCTAATCCTATAGCAGCATAACTAAGGGCTGGTCCAAGGCAAGCCTGAGCCGGCCCTAACTATAGGATTTATCAAAAAGGAAAGTTTTAAGCCAGGAGAGGAGCTTGACAGCTGAAGATTCTGGCTCCCGTTCTGCTTTCGGAGACTTTAGGAACCATAAGTAAGCCTGCATTCTGGGAAGACAGTGTTCGAGTGGGGTAATAAGGTACTATGAGCTCTTTAAGATAAGATGGTGCCTGACCATTTATGGCTTTGTTAGTAAGAAGGAGCCAGTGCAGAGCGGCTAATATCAGAGAAATGTGATCTCTCATCCTCGTTTTTGTCAGAACACGTGCTGCAGCGTTCTGGAGCAGCTGGAGAATATTCAGCAACGAATTTGGGCAGCTACAATAATCCAGCCTGGAAGTTACAAATGCATGGACTAGTTCAGAGTATTTGTGTACTCTTTCTGTCAGACTGGAAATGAAAGTGAACAAAAGTGACCATCAAACTTCACAATAAAAGCAGATAAACTGTAAAAGAAATCAAAGTTTTATTTTGGAAAGAAAAATGAAAAAGCAGATAAAAATCCTTAAAATCATTTTAAAAAAATCATTAAAAATCATTTTTTTTAAAAAATCATTAAAAAATCATAAAAATCATTCAAATAATTGAAATCACAAACAGTGAAGCTGCAGCTTCTTCCTCTCATACATCACCTCTTTGTTTACGTAATGAAGCCCCGCCCCCTGCTGCTGCTGATGCTGTGGGGAATCCAGTCGTCTGATTGGCTGAGGCCGAATGGCTGCTTGGCCTCTGATTGGCTGAGGCTGTTTGAATGAATGTGTGTGTGCATCATGAGGCAGCAAACGTGAGCTCTGCACATGCTCAGTAGCAACTCATCTGCTCAGGAGGCTGTGACACACACACACACACACACACACACACACACACACACTCACACACACACACACACACACACACACACCAGAGCTTGAATTGTATCATGCTCTAAGTAACCATGACAACAGGGCTGATGCTTGGGGCTCTGTTAGCAGCTAAGTCGCTAAAGGAAGCTGATTGGCTGAGTGTCTGCTGTGGCTCATCCTCATGAATATTAATGAGGCCTCAGTCACAGCAGCAGTTTAAAGCTGTCTGTGGAAGTTTCTCTTGTCGATAAAGTTACGTTCAAAGTGAGAATCCACTGGAGACAGACAGAGTCTCCATGAAGGACCTGACCGTCAGTCAGCTGATTTCAATGTGTGGCTCGATGAAACGGCTCCGGTCCAATCAGCTCGTCCGAGTGATCAATGAGGACAAAGGAAAGGAGGCGGAGTCTGTTGGACCGCTGACCAGTGCAAGCACCTGTCAGGTGACACCTTTGAACTACGATCGGCTCATATTGACCCGACATACTGCAGCGTCTCCCAGCGTGTGACAGGTTCAAGGGACAGATCGATTGGATCGATTACATCTATTAGATCGATTCGATCAATTAGATCGATTCGATCTATTGGATCGAATGGATCGATTGGATCGATTGGATCGATTGGATCGATTCGATCTGCTTCCAAAGGCCTTACATTCCTGAATCCTTTCTGATCGATCCTGGTTGAAGGAAGCAAATGGAGCTAAAATCAGCCAGAATCAATACGTGTGTGTGTGTGTGTGTGTGTGTGTGTGTGTGTCTGTGTGTGTGTGTGTGTGTGTGTGTGTGTGTGTGTGTGTGTGTGTGTGTGTGTCTGTGTGTGTGTCTCTGTGTGTGTGTGTGTGTGTGTGTGTGTGTGTCTCAGGGTGCATTGGATTTGTGTGAGGACAGATCAGCTGGTCGTCATGGTGAAGAGCTGGAGGAGGCCAGAGCTAAAAACACAGACCAGAAGAAAGCAGGTGGAGAGAAGGACAGGTAACACACACACACACACACACACACACACACACACACACACACATATTCTAAGAAGACAGCTCAGGTGTGTTTCGTCTTCAGGTGTGTTTGTGTCCTCAGGTGTGTTTGTGTCCTCAGGGGTGTTTGTGTCCTCAGGTGTGTTTGTGTCCTCAGGTGTGTTTTTGTCTTCAGGTGTGTTTGTGTCCTCAGGTGTGTTTTTGTCTTCAGGTGTGTTTTGTCTTCAGGTGTGTTTCTGTCTTCAGGTGTGTTTGTGTCCTCAGATGTGTTTGTGTCCTCAGATGTGTTTCTGTCCTCAGGTGTGTTTTTGTCTTCAGGTGTGTTTTGTCTTCAGGTGTGTTTGTGTCCTCAGGTGTCTTTGTATCCTCAGATGTGTTTGTGTCCTCAGGTGTGACCATCCAGTCGACAGCGCAGGTCTTTTCTCCTTCATGACGTTTCACTGGCTGACTCCTCTGGCTGTACATGCACGCAGGACAGGGCAGCTCCTATTGGACGACATCTGGCCTGTGTCACAGCAGGAGGGTTGCCATGCCAACAGCCTGAGGTAGGAGGAGCCGATCAATGACTCAGGTGTGAAACGAGTCGATGTCAAACGTTCGGTTCATCCCTGATTCAAAGTAGAAATCTCTGTGAACTGATGTGTTTTTGGACCTTGATCCAAGTTGCCGTTCAAACTCTTCATCATGACGAGCCAGCAGCTGGTCTGCCGTGTCTAACTGGACTGGTCTGGTGCTGGTTGGGTGCTGTCCGTCCTCAGGCTGGCGTCTCTCTGGGAGGACGAGCAGAGGTCAAAGGGCAGCGACGCGTCCTTGTGTTGGGTGGTTTGGTCTTTCTGTCGGATTCGTCTCCTTCTCTCCATCCTCTGTCTCGCCGTCACACAGCTGGCAGGATTCAGTGGTCCGGTGAGTCCGGACCAGTTAGACCAGTATGTTCAGTGTGAACGGTCAGCCCTGTATCAGTATGACCAGTAAGCAGCATTACCAGGTAGACCAGTCTAACCAGTAAGACTAGTTTGATCACTAAGACCGGTTAGACCAGTAAGAGCCATAATACCAAGACCAGTAAAACCGGTAAGACCAGCATGACCTGTGAGACTACTGTGAGCAGTCAGACCAGTTAGACCAATAGGGTCAATGAGACCAGTAAGTTCAAAGATCAGTGTGACCAGCCAGACCAGTATGCTCAATAAGACCAATATAACCAGTAAGACCAGTGAGACCAGTATTATATAATAGCCAGTGTAATCATGATAACCAGTATGAGCAGGGCGACCAGTCTAACCAGTGATGACCCCCTCTTCCAGGCCTTTGTGGTGAAGCGTCTGCTGGAGTACACTCAGCAGGAGGAGTCGGACCTGGTCTACGGGCTGCTGCTGGTTCTGGGTCTCCTGACCACTGAGCTCATTCGGTCCTGGTCTCTGGCTCTGACCTGGGCCCTGAACTATAGGACTGGATCCAGGCTGAGAGGAGCCGTCCTGAGTCTAGCCTTCCACAAGATCCTCAAGCTCCGCAGCATCAGAGACAAGTCCGTGGGACAGGTCAGCTTTGTTTACTGGTCGACTTTGTTTATGACTTTGTTTGTTTGTTTTCTTTCTTTCCATTTTTTCTTTTTCACTCTGGCTGATGATTCTGGTTTAAAACAGGTTCGATCTCTGTCTGTCCTCTCTGTCTGTCCTCTCTGTCTGTCCTCTCTCCCTGTCTGTCTCTCTCTGTCTCTCTGTCTGTCTCTGTGTCTCTCTCTCTGTGTCTTTCTCTCTGTCCTCTCTCCCTGTCTGTCTGTCTTTCTGTCCTCTCTGTCTCTCTCTCTCTGTCCTCTCGCTGTCTGTCTCTCTCTCTCTGTCTGTCTCTCTGTCTGTCCTCTCTCCCTGTCTGTCTGTCTTTCTGTCCTCTCTGTCTCTCTCTCTCTGTCCTCTCTGTCTGTCTCTCTCTGTCCTCTCGCTGTCTGTCTCTCTTTCTGTCCTCTCTCCCTGTCTGTCCTCAGCTGGTCAACATGTGCTCGAGTGACGGTCAGAGGATGTTTGAGGCAGCAGCGGTGGGCAGTCTCTTGGCAGGAGGCCCCCTGGTGGCCGTGCTCGGTGTTGCCTATAACCTGTTCATACTGGGACCGACGTCTCTGCTGGGATCCGCTGTGTTCATCCTCTTCTATCCCACCATGGTCAGTGAGTCGCTGTCTGTCTGTCTCCAGAGGACAAACCTCTTTGACGTCATAAAAACTGTTGTTTAGCGTTCTCTCCGTCTGCACACGATACTGTGTCTGAACCACAGACACTGTTATCAAACCATTTACCAGTAGAGACTGATCGTCCCACGTGATCAGGTCTATTGATCAGAAGTTTTTATCAGATGTTCAGTTCCAGACTGACGGCGTACTTCCGGAGGAAGGGCGTAGCCATCACCGACAGACGAGTGCAGAAGATGAACGAGATCCTCACCTACATCAAGTTCATCAAGATGTACGCCTGGGTCAAAGCCTTCGCCCAGGACGTCCACAGTACGTACTCACCTGCATGCGCTCACCTGCCCGGCCTGCCTGCGTGGTGACGCCGTCTGTGTCTTTGACTCGTGTCTCCTCTCAGGGATCCGTGACGAGGAGCGGAGGATCTTGGAGTTGACAGGATACTTCCAGAGCATCACGGTGGGTGTAGCTCCCGTAGTTGTCGTCATCGCCAGCGTGGCAACATTCTCCGCCCACATGTTGCTAGGATACGACCTGACAGCAGCCCAGGTACCAAACTAAAACACAGGTGAAGCTACCTGCAGTGAGCAGCTAACCTCGCTACCAGTCTGCGTAGCTGTTAGCATCACAGCTGCAGCTAACTGTAGGTCGACATATTTCACCTTTGGCCGTCTCTGTTAGCCTCTCTGGACATGAGCTGATCCGGTTCACTGTCTCTGTAGGCCTTCACCGTGGTGACGGTGTTCAATGCGATGACCTTTGCCCTGAAGGTCACTCCGTTCTCTGTCAAGTCTCTGTCTGAAGCTTCAGTGGCCGTGGAGAGATTCAAGGTCTGATGATCAACCACCGTCCGTCCCACCTCCCTACCTTCCCACATTCCCACCTCCATGTTGGTTCGTGTTGGTGCTGAGTTAGCAGAAATCAAACGAAGCTCGGTGTGATCGGGTTTGTCCTCTCTGTCCTCTGTCTCTCCCCTCAGACGCTCTTATTGTTGCCGGAGGTCTGCAGCGTCCGTGCTCTGCCTGGCGACCCTCAGGTTGCTGTGGAGATGTGCGGGGCCAGTTTGGCGTGGGAGGGGGGCGGACAGAGCAGTCAGCCCAGCCCATGTGTCCGAAGACCTGGCAGACACCGACACAGCAGGGACAAGTAAACTCACTCATTTTCATCGTCTGTGTCCCAGTTTAGTCTACATGATGCGTTCAGGTGCTTCAGTTAAGTCAAAGTGTCCAAATCTTACAGCAGGGAGTTTCCCTCAAACAACAACGAATGAATCCCTGAAAAAACAGGGGACGTGATGTGATGGATTTACCTGTGAGCTGTAAATACACCGGGGAAAACATTGTTTTGGGTGTGTTTGGAAATGTTTTGAGTGCGTTGGATTTTGAAGAGACAATGACCGAAGCTCACTCGTTTTGTCCTCAAAGTTCTGTCTGATGACGCTGCATTTAAAGGAGCCTTCAAACGGAAAAGCCTCACTGACCTGATAACTCATGCCCATTTTAACTTTGTCACAATCACAACAGTGATTGATTTTCTTCACCAGAGTGGGCGATCAATAGGCTCTTCTGTGTGTGTGTGCTGTGTTCATGTTACTGCTGCAGCCATTTGTCGTGGTTCAGAAAGATTCAGAGGAAGATCACTTCCTGTGGTGTCTTTCATGTGCAGACACAGTGCTGTCCTCCAGGAGGAACCGGAGGAGGAGGTGACCGACTCCCTGCTGAGGGGAGAAGGAGGAGATATAGCCATGTGTCAAGAGGAGGAAGAGGGGGAGGAGGAAGCCTGTCCTCCCCTCCCGGCTGTCCCCCCTGTCTCCCAGCGACTTCAGAACACCCTGCACTGCATCAACCTGAGTGTCCAACAGGTATGTCCTTCAAGCATTCCCAAAACCTGCAACACCTGAGAGACAACATGACACGGCACTGATACCTGTCTTTCTGTCTGCCTGCCTGTCTGTCCCCCTGTCTGTCTGTCTGTTCAGGGGAAGCTGGTCGGTGTCTGTGGAAGCGTTGGCAGTGGAAAAACCTCCCTGATCTCTGCCATCTTAGGACAGGTGACCTTACGTCCAGTACTGATGCCACAACATCCTGTAAAATCAGGTCCTGCATTTCCTGCATGACTTCTGCTGCTGCTGCTGCAATGGATCCTGTTGATTGTTGATTGCCTTATTAATAGATGACGATGTTGGAGGGCAGCGTGGCTGTGAGAGGAAGGCTGGCCTATGTGGCTCAGCAGGCCTGGATCCTGAATGCAACACTGAGAGAAAACATCCTGTTTGGACAGGAGTATCAGGAGGACAGGTGAGAGAAAGATGCTTGGAGGACAGGTGTGGCCCTCCTGGAACTATCAGGGGCATAAGGACAGTCTGACTGACTTGCGGTCGTCTTTCTTTCTCTGCAGATATCAGTCCGTGCTGAGTGCCTGCTGTCTCAGACCAGACCTCTCCATGTTGCCTAATGCTGACCTTACAGAGGTGACATCACTTCCTGTTTGTTCTTTAGTATAGACTGCTCTTTAGGGACAGGTCAAGGGATGGGCATACACACCAGTCCAGTCACTGTATGGAGGTGGGAGACATTGCCTGACTGGGTGGCGATACTTGTTTCTAAATTCGGGGACTGGAGGTTGTTCTCCAGCTTTTAGGGTATGACCCTGTTCAGCTTCCCTGGGAAGACTCGTGCCAGAGTGCCTAAGAGGCCAATGAGTGAATCTCAGATTACGTCCAAATAACGATACTGGAGGAGTTGTGGGAGTTTGCCCATCCAGTCTCCATTTGCTTTGTGGACTTGGAGAGGGCTTATGACAGTCCTGGGTGTCTTGTGGGCGGCACTGCAGGAGTGTCAGGTTCAGGTGTGCTACTACAACCCATTTGGTAGACTGTATTTGCAGTCTCAGATCTTGGGCTAAGCCAGCATTGTCCCTTGTGACTGAGTCTGACAATGGATGGCTACAATTGGAGTGGGTCACTGCCCCGAGTGAAGGAGTTCAAGTTTTTGAGGTCTTCGTGAGAACTGGGGGGAAGATGGCATGTGAGAGGTGGGTTAGTGTGGAATCACTATTAATGCAGATGCTGCACCAGACTGTCATGGTGATTAGAGAGCTGAACCTGAAGCTCTCAGTATATTGGTGGATGTACTTTACAACCCCTCCCTGTGGTCATGAGCATTGGGTAGTGACTGAAAGTCCTGTTGCCCAGACCTCATAAAGAGCCAAAGCCTGATACCCTTCACCCACTGCTGGTTACGTTTCCAAACCAGCAGAGGGCACCTGACTCCAGATTTACCCTCAAACACAGCATCTTGAGTTTTTATCTGTGGACGTGGAAACAGGACAGGTCTCTGAAGACGTTCATATTTCAGATCGGTGAGCGTGGGGCCAACCTGAGCGGTGGGCAGCGCCAGAGAATCAGCTTGGCCCGTGCCTTCTACAGCGACCGTGACGTTTACGTCCTGGATGACCCGCTTGGCGCCCTCGACGCCCACGTGGCCAACCACATCTTCCGCAATGCCATCAGGAAGCAGCTTCGCCACAAGACCGTCATCTTCGTCACGCACCAGCTGCAGGTAAGCCTCGTCCTGACAGGTGCAGGAACACTTCACTGCAAACGGCTGCCATCAAGATATGCTGTGTGTGTGTTTGTGTGTGCAGTACCTGGTGGACTGTGATGATGTCATTGTGATGAGGGAGGGGAGTATAGTGGAGCAGGGTAACCATGGCGACTTGATGAAACTCAATAGGTACTACGCCACCATGTTCAACCGCTTCCAGCTGGGAGACACTCCTTACATAGAGGTACCTGTCTGTCTGTCTGTCTCTCCGTGTGACTGTCTGTCTGTCCGTTCATCCGTCCGTCCGTCTGTCTGTCTGTCTGTCTGTCTGTCCGTCTGTCCATCTGTCCGTCTGTCTGTCTGTCCGTCTGTCCGTCTGTCTGTCTGTCTGTCTCTCCATCTGTCTGGCCATCTGTCTGTCTGTCTGTCTGTCTGTCTGTCTGTCTCTCCATCTGTCTGTCTGTCTGTCTGTCTCTCCATCTGTCTGTCCGTCTGTCTGTCTGTCTGTCTGTCTGTCTCTCCATCTGTCTGTCTGTCTGTCTGTCTGTCTCTCCATCTGTCTGTCCGTCTGTCTGTCTGTCTGTCTGTCTCTCCATCTGTCTGTCCCTCTGTCTGTCTGTCTGTCTGTCTGTCTCTCTGTCTGTCTGTCCGTCTGTCCGTCTGTCCGTCTGTCTGTCTGTCTCTCCATCTGTCTGTCTGCCTGTCTGTCTGTCTCTCCATCTGTCTGTCTGTCTGTCTGTCTGTCTGTCTGTCTCTCCATCTGTCTGGCCATCTGTCTGTCTGTCTCTCTGTCTGTCCCTCTGTCTGTCTGTCTGTCTGTCTGTCTGTCTGTCTGTCTCTCCATCTGTCTGTCTCTCTGTCTGTCTGTCTGTCTCTCCATCTGTCTGTCTGTCTGTCTGTCTGTCTGTCTCTCCATCTGTCTGTCTCTCTGTCTGTCTGTCTGTCTCTCCATCTGTCTGTCTCTCTGTCTGTCTGTCTGTCTCTCCATCTGTCTGTCTCTCTGTCTGTCTGTCTGTCTCTCCATCTGTCTGTCTCTCTGTCTGTCTGTCTCTCCATCTGTCTGTCTGTCTGTCTGTCTGTCTGTCTGTCTGTCTCTCCATCTGTCTGTCTGTCTGTCTCTCCATCTGTCTGTCTGTCTGTCTGTCTGTCTGTCTCTCCATCTGTCTGTCTGTCTGTCTCTCCATCTGTCTGTCTGTCTGTCTGTCTGTCTGTCTCTCCATCTGTCTGGCCATCTGTCTGTCTGTCTGTCTGTCTGTCTGTCTCTCCGTCTGTCTGTCTGTCTGTCTGTCTGTCTGTCTCTCCATCTGTCTGTCTGTCTGTCTGTCTCTCCATCTGTCTGTCCGTCTGTCTGTCTGTCTGTCTGTCTGTCTCTCCGTCTGTCTGTCCGTCTGTCCGTCTGTCTGTCTGTCTCTCCATCTGTCTGTCTGTCTGTCTGTCTGTCTGTCTGTCTCTCCATCTGTCTGTCTCTCTGTCTGTCTGTCTGTCTGTCTGTCTGTCTCTCCATCTGTCTGTCTGTCTGTCTGTCTGTCTGTCTGTCTGTCCCTCTGTCTGTCTGTCTGTCTGTCTGTCTGTCTGTCTGTCTCTCCATCTGTCTGTCTGTCTGTCTGTCTCTCCATCTGTCTGTCTCTCTGTCTATCTGTCTGTCTCTCCATCTGTCTGTCTCTCTGTCTATCTGTCTGTCTCTCCATCTGTCTGTCTCTCTGTCTGTCTGTCTGTCTGTCTGTCTCTCCATCTGTCTGTCTGTCTGTCTGTCTGTCTGTCTGTCTCTCCATCTGTCTGTCTCTCTGTCTGTCTGTCTCTCCATCTGTCTGTCTCTCTGTCTGTCCCTCTGGCTGTCTGTCTGACTGTCTGTCTGTTACAGGCTCCCAGCAGGAGGACAGGCAGTTCTCAGAAGACACCATCAGACATTAAACCAGGATCAGTGAAGAAGAACGCTGCGGTCATCAAGGAGGATGGTAACAGGACACATGTCCTCACCTGGACTCTGTCTCCTCTGTCCTCTCATTTCATTTATAGAAACAACAGACAAAACACAAAGTGAACGTCAAGCATTTTAGGAGCCTGAAGAGGAACATGTGACAAAAATAAAAGCTTTTCATTCGCATGTTTGCATTTGGGGATTTAGTGTTGTTGTTTATTTTGAATAAAATCCATTATTTTAATGGATGTTTTTTAATCAAATGTGTAAAAACAAACATTTTCCAATATGTTAAACATACACACACGTTTTCTCAGTCGTCTTAAACTATTAATTAACTGTTTAATTAACAGAAGAAGTGAACATGTTTTATTATTGTTAGTATTTCCACTGTGTTTCACTGTATTTGGTCATGTGGCGTCAAAGGGGAGGAGCAGCCGTCTGGGGGCGTGGCCTGGCCCGTGTTCCAGCTCTACATGAGGGCGTGTGGTGGCTCCGCCTCCTGCCTGCTGATCCTGGCTGTGTTCGTTCTTAATGTGGGAAGCTCCGCCTTCTGCCAGTGGTGGCTAAGCTACTGGATCAACCAGGGCAGCGGGGTCAGACACCTCCTCCTCCTCACCTCCTCATCTCCTCCACACCATCAGCTCCTCCGCCTCATCATCACCTCCTCATCATCATCACCTCATCGTTACCTCCTCCCCATCATCACTTCACCATTACCTCATCATGTCCCCCTTAACACCTCCTCATCCTCTCCTCACCATCATCTCCTCCTTATCAATTCCTCTCAATCAAAACTTCATCATAGCCTCCTCAATGTCCTTATCACCTCCTCCCTATCACCTCTTCATCATCCTCACCTGCTTTTATCATCACCTCCTCCTTTTCATAACCTCTCCATCATAATGTTTCTCCTCCTGACTGCTCACCTCCTTGTGTTCTTCCTTCTTCTCCTCCTGACTCCTCTTCTGTCTCTTCTGTTCCCGTTTTTCCAGAACACCACAGTAACCCAGGGCAACAGCTCAACTGTGAGCACAAGCATTAAGGACAATCCCATGATGCAACACTATGCCGCTGTCTACGCCTCCTCCATGGGAGTCATGCTGCTCTTCAAACTCATCAGAGGCATCGCCTTCGTCAAGGTCAGGATGTCACTCACACCTCCTGACCTGCAGGACCACGAAAAGGGCAAAGTATCATCAAATAAGTCTGACCAGCCAGACGCCGTTAAATTTACTCCGACTGACTGATTTTGCTCCTCACTTTGCTCGTTACTTCAGTGAACCTCCTTCCTTTCAGTGCGTCACACCTTCACTGTATATGGAGCTCATCATCTGTAGTGACACCCCAGACAGATCACACAGATGCACACTAGTCTGCATGAGTCTGCGTTGCTGATCCTCTGGAGAGCTGGGTTGAAGGTTGAAGCTGGCATGGAGATAGGACAGTGATGTATCCTGATGCACTGGTGCACAAAGTGTCACCCCAGTGCATGGAGACAACCAGTTAACACACAGGGGTGACCCCTCTTACAGGGTTTAAACATGGTCCAGTGGCCCAACATGCATGCAACACATGTATCTCAGGAGCTACGGGCCTTCAGTGGTGAATAGTGTTGAATATTGGTCTAATTGTGTCCTGCAGGGAACTCTACGTGCTTCCTCTAAGCTGCATGACCTGCTGTTCCACAAGATCCTCCGCTGCCCCATGAAGTTCTTTGACACGACGCCCACAGCGCGAATCCTCAACCGCTTCTCCAAGGACATGGATGAAGGTAAAGGACAGAACTACACCACAGCCTCTGAGATGCTAGTCAGTCCCTGACCGGGTCATGTAGCCTTTTGGAAACTGTAGTGATAGCTTCTTACATTTTTCCTTCCAGTTGACACTCGTCTGCCCTTCCAGGCTGAGATGTTCATCCAGAACGTGATCCTGGTCTTCTTCTGCCTGGGTGTCATCAGCTGTGTTTTCCCATGGTTCCTGGTTGCGGTGGGTCCCCTGGTGTTGCTTTTTGCTGTACTCCACAGTGTCTCCAGGGTCTTCATCAGGGAGCTGAAGCGCCTGGACAACATGACAATGTCACCCTTCATGTCGCACATCACCTCCAGTATCCAGGGCCTGACCACGCTGCAGGCCTACGACAGGGGCAGTGACTTTCTCAACAGGTCAGAGTGGGAACCACTGAAAGCAGGGAACTACACTGAAATATCTTGGAACACCCTGAGAGCCAGGATATGATCCAGGACCTGACCCCCATGCAGACTCTGAATGTGTGGTTGTTTTCAGGTACCAGGTTCTGCTGGACCACAACCAGGCTCCATTCTACCTGTTCAGCTGTGCGATGCGCTGGCTGGCGGTGCGTCTGGATGTAATCAGTGTGGCTCTGATCAGCATCACCGCCCTGATGATGGTCATGATGCATGGGCAGATCTCTCCTGCCTACGCCGGCCTTGCCATCTCCTACGCTGTCCAGGTAACCTAAAGGCATCTTCCTGTAGGTGTTGGCAGAGGTGAGCTTTGTGCCAAAATACCTCAACGTTGTGATGGGAAACTGTCTGTCCCTCTTTCAGTTAACAGGGTTGTTCCAGTTCACAGTGCGTTTAGCCTCTGAGACTGAAGCTCGCTTCACCTCTGTGGAGAGAATCCATCACTACATCCAGGTACTGGTAACAGCTGTTTAGTTTTAAATGTTTCTCACATCCTGAAGCATTTATGTTGTTTTGTCATCTGCTGAACCAATGATCCCTGGCCTGATCAGTTCTCAGGGACCTGCTGCTAATGCAGGGCTGCAGTACACCTTTAATATAGGTAGGTGTCTGACCTTGCTCAGCTCTACCACTATTATTGATAAGAATATAGAAGAATATTGAACTTGATTATGAATTTAATGGACAGAGAAATCCATAATCTGGATTTTCTGAGACCATTTAACGGCCCTGGTCCATTCTGGACCTTTTCAAGGTGATTCAGTAGTCTAGATGAAATAAAAGCCTGAATAATCAGCTCCGTCTTAGCTTGACACTCTTTGGGCCTGAGTTTGTCGACACTTCAGATGCTGGTCAAGAGTCAAAGCCTTGTCAGTTGTGACTCCCTGATTTCCGAGTGTGGATTTACAGATGAGGAGGAACCAAAGAACAGTATAAGTACACCTGCGTGTTGTCTTAAGGGCAGCACAGATTCATATGTTTCAGCCTTTACATGCAGATCACCTCGTCACCTTTATTCCATCCTGGATTAATCATGATGCTGTCTATGTCTCAGTCCCTGTCCCAGGAGGCCCCAGCCCGGCTCAAAGGTCGAGCCCCTCCGGCTGACTGGCCCAAGCAGGGGGAGCTGGTGCTCAGGGAGGTGGACATGAGGTACCAGGAGAACCTGCCTCTGGTTCTCAACAGGATCTCTTGCACTATCCGGCCCAAAGAGAAGGTCGGCATTGTAGGCAGGACTGGATCAGGTAGGACAGGGTTCTGGGTCTCTACAGGTCATGGGGTTTACTGATGAAGACTGACCTGCGGTCACCCTGCCTGTCTGTGTGTCTGTGTGCAGGGAAGTCATCTCTGGGTGTGGTTTTGTTCAGGCTGGTTGAGCGCTGCAGAGGCTCCATCCTGATCGATGGCATCGACATCAGTGACATTGGACTGGCCGACCTCCGTAGCAAGCTGTCAATCATCCCTCAGGACCCGGTGCTGTTCAGTGGGTCAGTCAGGTAGGAACACCTGAGAAAATCTGGGCAGTCCACCTATAATCTGATAAGCTGGAAACTATGTGGAAAAGTTCTTGTGAGAGCACATACGTGACTTCAGAGCTGCTGTCTTTTGACATAATGTGACAGTTGAGATCAGATGAGGTTCATGTTTCCAGGTCCAATCTGGACCCCTTTAACCAGTACAGTGAGGAGCAGATCTGGGATGCTCTGGAGAGAAGTCACATGAAGGAGTGTGTGAGTACAAATAGTCAACATACTTTACAAATTTTTTCATACTTACAAATTTTTTGTCACCTACAGATGTCATTCAAACTTTAAATCAAGTTTGAAAACTTGTGAATGGTCCCATTGAAAGTTCTAATAATGTATGTGGGTGAAAAAACTGCTACAAACCTTCAAGAGAGAAGTACTCAGCTACATTTTCTTCTGATACGTCCTATCATTACGACAAACAAAGGCACTTTTTCATGATTTGATGGTTAGCTGTGTAATGAAACACGTCCAAAAGTCATGGTCTCCTTTCCTGGTGGAGCAGATTTTAGTGTTTTAGTAATGCCGCAGGACAGGTTTTCTGACAAAATATCCACCAAAAAAGAAAAATGACAAAGGATGGTGGTTTTCCCCAGGATTACAATGTGGAGCAGGGACATACAATAAACTAGAGACATTCAGCTCAACAGACACACACCTTTCAACCTGCTGACTGACATCTTGTCTGTCCATCAGGTGTCCCAGCTGCCCCTGAAGTTGGAGTCGGAGGTGGTGGAGAAAGGAGAAAACTTCTCAGTTGGAGAGCGACAGCTGCTGTCTGTCGCCAGAGCTCTGCTGAGACGGTGCAAGGTGAGAGACAGACAGACAGGTCTGAGAGACAGACTTTAATCCTCTGATCCCTCCTCCCACTGGGCTCTGTCATCTGATCGGTCGGTTCTGGTCTCTCAGGTCCTGATCCTTGACGAGGCGACGGCAGCAATGGATGCAGAGACGGACTCTCTGATCCAGGAGACCATCAGGAATTCGTTTCAGGACTGCACCACCCTGACCATCGCTCACCGGCTCCACACTGTCCTCGCCTCAGACCGCATCATGGTGCTCAACCAGGGACAGGTACTGTACCACACCAGCCAATAGGAGCTTAGCAAGTCACTTAGGTCGAAGTCAGGAGTGATTAGACATTCAGTTTTGAAAATGAGTGTAACTCCTCTCACTATAAACCGGACTTGATTTTGACAGCTGGTTTTGACTTTTTTTTTAGTTTTTTTACTCACATTTTAGTCAGCTGATTAATACCCTTTTTTTTTTAAACATGTACACCTTCTGGGACAGTTATTGGAGAGCATTAGATCGTTTGTTTGTAATTGGCTTTCAGGCTCCTCCTCAGGCCATTCAACGTGCTTGAGACAAGGGATTGATAGGGTCCTTTTATAGCATGTGCTATGAGTTCACTGCATAAATCTTTATTCAGTTAATCAGAGGAACGTCTCATACACAGTATAATACTGTATAAAACAGTGGTCAGGGCCTTTATTTACCTCAGCTGCAGAAGTTACCAGATCAGGCTTGTATTAGAAGCAAGCCTTAATTTCTAATTATTTACGTAAGCATAATTGGTTATATTTCAGTTTGAAATCTGAATTTGATTTGCTCCCGTTTGGCCCGTTAAAGTTATTACAAGCTTAACACTTCCTGTGTCTGTTTCAAATGAAAAGCCCTCCAGTGTTTCAGTGGACAGATGTCCTTAATTTCTTAAACAGGCTTTTATTGTGAAACATCTGTAATAAGGTGTCATGGAGAACTCATCGACTTTCAAGGTTCCCATATGCTGCTTGAGATGTAGCTGCTGCCATCTTGTGGTATTTGTACGTTACTACAAACCATCGTTTGACTGAAACGTGAATGTGAATGATAATGTTTCAGATGAGTGACTCAGAACATCGAGGTGTAGAAATCATCATGGTTGTATTGTTGAATTTATTCAATTAAAGCAACAGAATTATACAATTGTACTTCCTGCTTGATGCACAAAATCTGGAAGACACTGGAAGTTTTTGCTCCGGGCTGTCGGAGCCCCAGCCTTTGTCTTAACACTGGTTTTTCTTTTAGGAAAGGTCCTCAGTGGATGGAGGTATTTTATGTTGTTTGTGTTTCATCCTGCTTTTACTGTCATCACCAGTTTTATACCTTTAGCGTTTGTTCAGAGGTCAGTATATTTTTCTGGGGTTTGTTTCTCCACACCGTCACTTATTCTTTGTGTTGGGTGGAAACCAGCATCCACTTTTGAAAGCTGAGGCAGATTTCCAGTCCCTTAAGGTGAGTTTCCTCGCTGTGATCAAAGATGGTTGTATGGCTGTGGGTAGATGCAATGTAGAGTGTAAACAGCTGAAAAACGTTTACCTTCAGGCTTAATGTCTTCGGCAAACAGCAAACAGAACACCAGGCGGACCCCCGATGATGTCCTGCCATCGTAGCACCGAAGTCTGAATCCTGGATCAGACTAAATTTATCAGGAAGTTTAAGAAATAAGTCATCATTTGTTCTGACTCTTGTTTCATTAGTTACATATTAAATTTGTATCTATTTCCTTAAAATTAAATTAAAGCTTCCTTTGATTTGATTGGTTCAGGTGGCAGAGTTTGATGAGCCGTCCAAGCTGTTGGCCAATGAGAACTCTCGGCTGCACTCCATGCTGGCCGCTGTGGAAAACAAGATCTCTGTCCGAGGATGAAGAGGAGGATGAAGACAGACTGGCAGATCTGTGGTCAGCTGATCTGAAGGCGCTGTGACTGTTCCTGGATTCAGTGTTACAGATGATGATGATGATGATGATGATGATGATGATGATGAGGCTGCTGACAGCAGGTCTGCTCTGCCTCAGACAAAACAAATCTCATCATCATCATCATCATCATCATCATCAATGTCCTCATCACGCTGTCATACTGTTGCTTTGTTGAAAACTTGTTTGTTGAAAACTTCTTTGTGTTTCATGTTTTTTATGCTTTTGTGACCTCCTGACTGATGAGCTGGCACCGTGTGATTGGATGTTTGCAGCAGGTCAGGAAGTGAAAGCAGGATGGTTTTTGTAAAAAATGGTTATTCAGATGCTCTGAAACATCTGAATTGTCTCCTAAAAGTCCCAATCACACATTTGTAATCTGAAACAGGACTGAAGTGGATCTCATCTCATGTCAGCGCGCTGCCTTCTTTCTGTTTGATTTTTACATTTTACTCTGTCTATTTTTGTCTTTGATGACATGTGAGCACAGACTGAGACCACCAGACCACCAAACCACCATACCGCTAGACCACCAGACTGCCAGGCCACCAGACCACCATACCGCCAGACCACCAGACCATCAGATTGCCAGACCACCAGAGCACCATACCGCCAGACCATCAGATTGCCAGACCACCAGACCACCAGACCACCATACCGCCAGACCACCAGACTGCCAGACCACCAAACCACCATACCGCTAGACCACCAGACTGCCAGGCCACCAGACCACCATACCGCCAGACCACCAGACCATCAGATTGCCAGACCACCAGAGCACCATACCGCCAGACCATCAGATTGCCAGACCACCAGACCACCAGACCACCATACCGCCAGACCACCAGACCACCAGACCACCAGACTGCCAGGCCACCAGACCACCATACCGCCAGACCACCAGACCATCAGATTGCCAGACCACCAGAGCACCATACCGCCAGACCATCAGATTGCCAGACCACCAGACCACCAGACCACCAGACCACCATACCGCCAGACCACCAGACTGCCAGACCACCAAACCACCATACCGCTAGACCACCAGACTACCAGGCCACCAGACCACCATACCGCCAGACCACCAGACCATCAGATTGCCAGGCCACCAGACCACCAGACCACCAGACCACCATACCGCCAGACCACCAGACCACCAGACTGCCAGCCATGACACCTGCGCTGACTTTTCAGGACAGGGACAGACTAGAGAAGAGGACAAAACGTCCAGTGAAGCCACATGATGTAAATAAAATAAAAGCAATAAATGAGAAGATTTGTTTTCCTTCAGTGTTGAAGTGAATTGCCTCTAAATTTCTATTCAGTCGTTTTTCTGAAGACGCCTCAGGTGTGTCCTGCAGGTGTGTAAATGTGTCTTCTTCTTCTTCTTCTTCTTCTTCTTCTTCTTCTTCTTCTTCTTCTTCTCTTTTTTAAATGTGATATGTACCACTTATTGTTTTTACTGTATTTTTGTTTTGTTCGTGTTGCTGCTGCTGAAAAGTCTCCACCTGATCTTCAGTGTTGAGTTCACACACGCTGTATCTACAGAGGAAGAACTGTTTCCAGGTTTTATTTCAGGTCTGGACTGATGGACGGACGTCTGGCGGTCTGACGTCCTGTTTGTCCTCACAGGAAGACACTATATTTTCTGGTGCAGAATGACTGAGGCTCAGCACATGGAGGAAGTTAAAGTTTAGTCATGTGATTTGTCACATGGCTGTGTCATTTTGTATCTCAGCTGAATTGACTGTCTGTGTGTGTCTGCTGTGTTTTCTATCAGCTTGTAGCATGACTTCATAACGGCCTTGTTAGCAGCAGCGACGTCTGCTCTGAAACACTGTCAATAAAGTTATTTTGAGACGAAACCTTGGTGATGGTTCCTGGTGTCTCTGCTCACTTTGAGGAAGTATGAAGAAGACATTAATGACTCTGACTGAACTTTACACTTCATGGCTTCAGTCTGATCTGAAGTCAGTCAAACACAAGATTTAAAGAGCTCGTCTTAAATCCTGTGACTTCACAAAGCTTAAACTTAGAAACAGCTCCTGTTCGCTTTCTTTTCATCTGTTTTCTGTTCAAGTCTTAAATTGACCCTTTTTGATCTGTAAATTATTCTGTTTTTTCATGACTGAATTAAAGGAGATGAATACACGAACGAGCTCGTAAAGCAGCTTAGCGCTGACCTCAGACCTGCTGTGGACGTGAGAGTTTAAAGGAACCTGAAGAATCTGCTTTTACTCCAGAAGCTTCAGTTTAAAATGAAATCCACAGTAGAAACTCATCAAATATCTCAGTTTTCTTGGAAAGATAATCTGGACCCTCTGGGTGGTAGTCATGTGACCATCGTGCTGGAGAATTCTCATTCTTCCTCTTATTTTTCCATTTTGAATGTCTCATAGCATCTGTCTCCTTCATTTTTCCTTTTCTGTTCATCTTCATCGTTTCATTGGGATTATTTCAATAGATGGACTTTTCCTCTTTTTTCTGTGATCACATTTTCTTTCATGTGCTATTGTTGTTTGGGGGTGGGATGAGTGAAGGATGACCTTTGACCTGCCGTGCCGTGATTGGCTCCACAGCGCCCCCTCCGGCCGACAGAAACTTTCCCTGCTGTTGTTACTTCCTGTTTTGTCCGGAGCAGAACCTCCTCTGCCCTCCTAGTCCTTCTCTGTTGTCTTCTGTCTCCTTTTTGGACAAAACTGTCTTGTCTTCAGCTCGTCGTCTCCCCTCCATCACCTGGACAGAGACATTACCACCAGCTAGCGTTCAACCTCAGCGGGAGTACCTGGATTCAGTGTCCGGGACACAGAGCAGGGAGCCGGGGTGAGTTCACACGAGCAGCCGGTGTTTGCTGGTTCTTCTGCTCCGGGTCCTGATGGATTTTACATAGACTGTTTGTCCTAAAACCACAAACAATGCGCTCTCTGGTGCTAATGCTAATTAGACTCTGTGCTAATTAGCCTGCTCTGCTAACAGGTCATTTGAATGGGGGAAGGCTGCTCGCTGTTTTGACCTCCGACATGATCTGCGCCGCTTAAAGTGCCTGTTTTTTAAAGGGACTTTGGTTCACTCACTTCAAGCTAAAGGTGCTAATTTACAGATTAGCTCGCCTCGGTTAAACCGGGTTTAAGTGTAGTTTGAGTTGACTGAATGGAGTTTTAAATGGGCTAAACCGGTTTAAAGTATTGACCTCACAGAGCTGAACTTGTTCTCGATTCGTTTCCTTTCTGGTGTTTGGACCTGGTTGTGAATCCAGTTTGACTTTGGTTCAGTAAGTTTTTGAGCGTACCTTAGTTTGGCCTGGTTTCCACAGAAGGTTGAATTCAGCTGCTAAATGTAGACTAAGTTTAGTTACACCTGGGCTGAAGTCAGTCCTGTGTTAGACTGTGCTGAACTGGGTTAAACGCGTGTTGTGAACTGGGTTTTCTCGGGTCCAGGTAGATTTAAAGCTCAGTTCTGAATCATAAGTGCCTTTGTTGGTGTTAAATTCCGGTCTGCTTTTGTTTTTGAGTTCAGTTGGACTTGTAGTCTGGACTGGCTTACAAAGCGGTTGATTTCATTCAGTCTCTTTAAAACCAGCTTTAAACATAGTTTGAGTCTGGTTAAATTGAGTTTAAATCGATCCCTGAGTCCGCTCTGGTGAACTAGTTCTCTGTTAAATTGGGTTCTAAATGTGTTTATGGGGGGTCTAGAAGCAAGCAGTCCTGGGCTAAATCCAGTTCTTGATTTAAGTGTCCTTACTGGTGTCTCTAGCTGGTCTAAATTTCGTTTGGACTTTTGGTTGATTGGGCTTTGAATGTAGTTTGAGCAGACTTTCCGACAGACTTAAATTTGGCCAGTCTCCAGTTTAAAACTGGTTTAAATGAAGTTCTCTGCTAAAGCTGCACTGGTGAACTAGTCCTGTATTAAACTGGGTTACAGATGTAGTCTCTCCCGTTTTAGTGAGGGCTGGTTTAAGCTCATTTGTTGATTTAAGTGGTCCTCATTGTTTATTTCTCTTTCAAATACTGGTTTTCTTTGGTTTTGGTTTAATGGGTTTTGAATTTAGTCTGACCTGACTTACAGAGGGGGTTGACTTTAGTCAGGCTCTGGTTTAAAACTCGTTTGAATGTAGTCAGTCCTGGTCTTTTCTGTCCTTGTGACCACAGTTGGTGTTGGTTCTGAAGTCTGTGGTTTTCATTGGCCTTTGATGCAGTTAGCCCAGGTCTAGTAGGGGATTCGTCCCAGGTTTAGCTCATGATGGCAGAGCTCCACCAGACTCCCACTTCACTCTGCTGCTGCCGTAAATCCCTGCCAGTCTCTGGGCCTCGGTGTGTCGGGGACTCCAGCCGGCCTTCAGCAAGTCCAGGTCCTGGGTCCCCACGATGCCCCCTGGTGGACGTGGCCTCAGCATCCAACTTCCGCTGCTTCCAGCTGCAACATTTCCACCTGGACTTGAGGCTGAACTTTGCTGTGAAGGAGATGAGTGGCTGGTTGGTTCTGGACCTTGTCCCGGTCCAGCCAGGGATCCATACCCTGGTCCTGGACTCCCATTCCTCCCTCCTCATCCACTCCATTGACTGTAAGGTTCCTGGGTCTGGACAGGAGGATCCCCTCTCCCTCACGTACCGGGTGGACCCGTTCACAGACTACGGCTCCTCACTGAACATCAGCCTGCCAACATCAGCGGTGAAACCAGGCCGACTGATCCAGATCACGGTCCGTTACACGACCACAGATGGACCAGCGGTAAGGACACCAGAATACTAGGACAGCAACTAACAATTATTTAATTAGTGTTAAATCTGCTGATAATTTGCCCTTGATTAATCATTTAGTCTGTAAAACTGTTGTGATAAGTTCAGTTTGGCAGAAACCTCAAGCAGAACCAGACCCTGGGTGAGTGAGAGAGAGAACATACAGTACAATGATGTACTTCACTGTACCTAAATGCAGAGCCAGTGTCTGCCTCCAGCACTGAGACTGGACGGTGGATCCTCAGGAGAGGAGCCTGACAGCTAAAGGCTCTGGCTCCAGTTCTGCTTTTGGAGACTTTAGGAACCAGAAGTAAGAATGCGTTCTGGAACGCAGTGTTTTAGTGGGGTAATAAGGTACAATGAGCTCTTTAAGATAAGATGGTGCCTGAGCAGTCAGGGCTCGTCGGTAAGGAGGAAGATTCTAAATTCTAAAATGATGTTTGTCTGTTTGTGTAGATCTGGTGGTTGGACTCTGAGCTGACCTGTGGTCAGTCTCGTCCTCTGGTCTTCACTCAGGGTCACTCGGTGTGTAATCGCTCCTTCTTCCCCTGCTTCGACACACCTGCTGTCAAGAGCACATACACCGCTACTGTGAGGGTGAGCGGTGACCTTTGACCCTCACACACACACACACACACACACACACACACACACACACACACACACACACACACACACAGCTGATACTTCCACTTTGTTTTGTTTTCATCTTAAAACTGTGATTATTATAAAAGGACACAGAGACAATTCTACACTGTATGAACAGGCACAAGTTCACCGACATAAAGCTAAAGTACACGGAAGCTTGTGCAGAAGAGATGAAGCTAAAAGCGTCTCCTGAAAACTCAGGACAAAAGAAACAGAACTGCAGTAAGTAAAAATTAAAAAAAAAAAAAAAATTTTGGGTGGATGATATATTTGTATTAGTACGCAAGAGAAATAAAGAAAGCTGAGTACCTGCAGAGACACTAAAAAGAATTTACACATCTTTAATCAGATCTTTGGGATCTTTGCTACTAAAGATCAACCAGACAACCACAACATCCAGAAACTCTGCTGACATCTCTGGACCCGAGCTCATCTAACGTCATTTCTCTTCTTCTTCCTCCTCACCATCTTCTTCTTCTGCAGGTTCCAGACGGAGTGACGGTTCTGATGAGTGCGTCTCAGAGCTCATACTCTAAACAGGACCGGATCTTCCAGTTCTCCATGGAGTTTCCTGTCCCGTCCTACTTGGTGGCGTTGGTGGCCGGAGAGCTACAGCACGTGGACGTCGGCCCGCGGTCAGTCTCTGGATCCACGTTCTGTTCATTTCTGTGGATGAGATCATGAGATGAGTTCATCTCAGCTGCTTCGTTTCTGCTTCTTAGCTCATTTTCATTGTGAACTTCAGCCACATCGCTGCTGCACACGTCTTCATCCGTCTTCATCACAGCCTTTACTTCCAGAAACAAGATCAAATCTCACATTTTAGTGGCTGCTGTGGCCATCGGTGTTCAGATATCAGATCCGGTTGTGACAGCTCAGTCACCTGACAGCGTACCTGTTCAGGTGACAGGTGTGCAGCTGCCAAAGTGCAACAGGTCAAACACATCAATCAACGTATGAAGAAGAGAGGTGATTGGCTGCTGATTGACCAATCAGGGGCTTTAGTGTGATTCTGCAGTTAGTAAGAAAGCTGAAACTTGATCTGCTCGTTTGTTTCATTTTAATTTGTCAACAGAAACGATCAAACATGAGGTGATCATTCTCGTCTCGTTGTTGTCGGTCGTCAGCGAGGTTTTTTTTGTCCTGCTTTCCAGGAGTCGCGTGTGGGCGGAGCCATGCCTGTTGTCCTGCGCAGTGAATAAACTAGGGGGCAGCGTGGAGCGCTGGCTGGGAGTCGCCGAGGACCTGTTTGGACCTTACCTGTGGGGCAGGTGAGTCCAGGAGGCGATTCAAACATCAGCTGATTCAACGTGACCAAGACTAACGACACCGACTGGCCCTCAGGTGTGACATCGTGTTCCTCCCCCCCTCCTTCCCCATCGTCGCCATGGAGAACCCCTGCCTCACCTTCATCATCGCTTCCATTCTGGAGAGCAGCGAGTTCCTGCTGATCGACGTCATCCATGAGATCGCCCACGGCTGGTTCGGCAACGCCGTCACCAACGCCACGTGGGAGGAGATGTGGCTGAGCGAAGGCTTGGCCACCTACGCCCAGCGCAGGATCACTACTGAGGCCTACGGTAAGAGTACTGCTACTGCTACTGCTACTGAGGCCTACGGTAAGAGTACTGCTACTGCTACTGCTACTGAGGCCTACGGTAAGAGTACTGCTACTGCTACTGCTACTGAGGCCTACGGTAAGAGTACTGCGACTGCTACTGCTACTGAGGCCTACGGTAAGAGTACTGCTACTGCTACTGCTACTGAGGCCTACGGTAAGAGTACTGCTACTGCTACTGCTACTGAGGCCTACGGTAAGAGTACTGCTACTGCTACTGCTACTGAGGCCTACGGTAAGAGTACTTCTACTGCTACTGCTACTGAGGCCTACGGTAAGAGTACTGCTACTGCTACTGCTACTGAGGCCTACGGTAAGAGTACTGCTACTGCTACTGCTACTGAGGGCTACGGTAAGGGTACTGTTACTGCTACTGCTACTGAGGGCTACGGTAAGAGTACTGCTACTGCTACTGCTACTGAGGGCTACGGTAAGAGTACTGCTACTGCTACTGAGGGCTACGGTAAGAGTACTGCTACTGCTACTGAGGGCTACGGTAAGGGTACTGTTACTGCTACTGCTACTGAGGGCTACGGTAAGAGTACTGCTACTGCTACTGCTACTGAGGGCTACAGTAAGAGTACTGCTACTGCTACTGCTACTGAGGGCTACGGTAAGAGTACTGCTACTGCTACTGCTACTGAGGCCTACGGTAAGAGTACTGCTACTGCTACTGCTACTGAGGCCTACGGTAAGAGTACTGCTACTGCTACTGCTACTGAGGGCTACGGTAAGAGTACTGCTACTGCTACTGCTACTGAGGCTTACGGTAAGAGTACTGCTACTGCTACTGCTACTGAGGGCTACGGTAAGAGTACTGCTACTGCTACTGCTACTGCTACCGAGGGCTACGGTAAGAGTACTGCTACTGCTACTGCTACTGAGGGCTACGGTAAGAGTACTGCTACTGCTACTGCTACTGCTACTGAGGCCCACAGTAAGAGTACTGTTACTGCTGCTGCTACTGCTACTACTACTGCTACTACTACTACTGAGGACTACGGTAAGAGTACTGCTGCTGCTGCTACTACTACTACTACTACTACTAGTGGCCCGTGGTGAAAGTACTGGTACTACTTTCAGTGAGTTTTCTGTGTCGTCGTTCCAGTGGTGTCAGTACTGCTGTGACAGTTCATTTTAAGGTTTTTTCACCTCACGAAGTCTTAATGAAGTTGATGATTCATCACAATGAGCTTAATAAATTACTGTTCATTATTTCTGCTTTAATTATTCCTTAACGTCCCTTTAAAAATACGATGGATCATGTGATGAACGAGGAAATTTGATGGTTAAACAAAAAGGTGTCCACATTTTTCTGGCCATGTGATGTTACTGTTGGCATTACCACAACATACTGTACACGTACAGTACTGCACAGTAGTACTGGATGAAGTGTAGTCATTTGTCCTCGTCCTCGTCTTCAGGTGAGGCGTTCACCTGTCTGGAGACTGCCGTCCGATTGGACGCCCTCCACAGACAGCTGCGTCTCCTTGGAGACAACAACCCTGTGAGCAAACTGCAGGTCAAGTTTGAGCCAGGTAACACACACACACACACACACACACACACACACACGCACACACACACACACACACACACACACGACGCTCATACAGGTGAGTTTACATCACTGTGATCCTCTGTCTGGTCTCCAGGTGTGAACCCCAGCTGTCTGATGAATCTGTTTACCTACGAGAAAGGTTTCTGTTTCGTGTCGTACCTGTCGCAGCTGAGCGGAGACGTCAGACGCTTCGACTGTTTCCTCAGGGTCAGCACACACACACACACACACACACACACACACACACGCACACACACACACATTAGGACGTCCCTCCTTTCTGAAGACGAAGCTCTGCCGTCAGGTTCAGGTCGGCTCAGCCTGCCTCGTGTGGTCGTCCACCTCCGGTCAAACTCTGAATCATTTCCTGTTTGCTGTCGCTTCTGTCCGTTAGCTTCACCGCTAACGTCATGTCTCACAAACAAGACGAGCACCGAAACTAACCAGTTTTCATTTTTCATTCACTTCTTGATGACGTTTACAACATCGGATGCTTCACAATATTCAAACAGGAAATGACACGATGGTGTGTGTGTGTGTGTGTGTGTGTGTGTGTGTGTGTGTGTGTTTTCAGGATTATATCTCTCAGTTTAAGTTTAAGAGTGTGGTGGCTCAGGACCTCATCGACTACTTCCTGGGTTATTTCCCCGAGCTGAAGGACGCCGCTGTGGCCCAGAGAGAAGGTGAGACTGTGGAGACTCAACCAAGCGTCTTCACACATGCAGCCAAATACTGCGTTACTTACATCTCAGACTTATGGAGTATCTGGTTTGATTATGAATAAGAAGTACTCAGATCATTTACTGAAGTAGAGCTAAAATTACTGTAGTCTAAAAATATTCTGTTACGAGTGAAAAGTCCTGCATTCAAAATGTTTCTCGAGTACCAACATATTAGCAGCAAAATGTACTGGAAGTATCAAAAGTAAAAGTACTTGCATTTTGTATTTATGACTAACAGATACACATAAGAGCATTTTAATGTTGTAGTTTGACAGGAGAGAGCAGGTTTTACATACTTTATGTACTAGTGGGTAGATCATAGTACTGCATCAGATCAGCATATCCTTTATTTATATGGAAAGTACAAGTACCTTGAAGTTGACTTAAGTATTTGCACTTAAGTAAGTAGTTCTTGAGTAAACGTACTACATAACAACAGATGGTCTAAAGTGTGTATGTTTGCACTTCAGGTGTAATCCGTGTCAGACTGAGGCTGTGACATCACTTCCTGTTTGTGTGTCAGGTCTGGAGTTCGAGCGCTGGATGAGCGGCTGTGGACCTCCTCTGTATGAGCCCGACCTGTCAGCAGGGGGCGCTCTGACCCGGCCCGTTCAGGATCTGTGTGACCTGTGGAGGAGCGGCGACGCCCCCGACCTGCAGACGGTGTCGACCTTTGACCTCTCAGCCTGGAGCACCTTTCAGATTGTCCTGTTCCTCGACCGCATGCTTGACCTCTCCCCTCTGCCACACGGTACGATGTCATACTGGTACAGGTACTGATATACTGATACTGATACTGATACAAATACTGAAAAAAATACTGATACTGATACAAATACTGAAAAAAATACTGATACTGATACAAATACTGATACTGGTACTAATACTGGTGGAGGTAGAGGAGCAGATGAGGAGGTGGAGTTGAAGGAGGAGATGAGGAGGTGGAGGAGCAGATGAGGAGGTGGAGTTGAAGGAGGAGATGAGGAGGTGGAGGAGCAGATGAGGAGGTGGAGTTGAAGGAGGAGATGAGGAGGTGGAGGAGCAGATGAGGAGGTGGAGTTGAAGGAGGAGATGAGGAGGTGGAGGAGCAGATGAGGAGGTGGAGGTGGCTGCAGCTCCTGGATGTCTGAAACTAACTGAGGTTACGACCAAATTAGAAATCACGTTTTAACGGTGATGTCAGAGCGTGACATCTTGAGTGAGCGAGTCACTGGCAGGTGTGACCAATAGGTGAGCTGTCAGGTGACACTGAGGTCAGTCCATGTGACAGGTTCTCTGAGGAACGTCTGTTCTTTACAACCCGGTTCTGTCACAGGGTTGTGAAGGCAGCGTCACTGAACACATTCAGCTTTACCTGTGGCTTACCTGTGGCTTACCTGTCCTCTCCAGGTGTGATGGCAGGTCTGTCAGGTTGCTACTCGTCTCTGTTTGATGGTCTGAATGCTGAGGTTCAGATCCGCTGGCTGCAGATGGTGGTGAGGAACAGCTTCTACCCTGAACTGCCACGAGTCCGAGCCTTCCTCCACAAGCATGTGAGTAACTGTACATCGGAGTATTATTGTAGTATCTTGTGATGTCATTGTGGTATTATCTGTCCATCAGACGTCACTGTTTTGTGCTTTGAAACATCTGTAGTTTGAGTTTCAGAGAATCTTTTGACGGAGCATCATTGAACCTTTACATGTTTTCTCTTTGTGATGTCTTTCTGGTTCATACTGGTACTGGTACTGGTACTGGTACTGGTACTCATACTGGTACTGGCACTGATACTGGTACTAGTACTGGTACTGATACTCATACTGGTACTCATACTGGTATTCATGACAGGTCTGTCAGGTGTGATTTTGATAGTTTGGGTTTGTTTCCTCAGAGACGTCTGTCTGAAGATCACACCTGTCGTCACACCTGTCGGCCATGTTTAACGTTCAGTCTTTCCTCCTCGCAGACGTCCAGGATGTACACCATGCCGCTTTACGACGACCTGGTTGCCGGGGTGATGAAGTGCTTTGCCGTGGAGATTTTCAACCAGACTCAGCGGCGCCTGCATCCAAACCTCAGACGGACGTTACAGCAGATCCTGTTCCAGACCAGCGCCGCCCCGACCAATCAGAACGGCTCTGCTCTGTCCATTGTACCTCCCTCCCCTTCCGCCTCCCCACAGCCGCAGCCCGGCCCCACAGCAACCGCCCCCGCTGCTGCCGGGACAACCGCCCCCATCGCTCTGCGGGACGTCAACGTCTCGGCGTGAAGTCCGCCTTGCTACGATTGGTCGGTCGTTACAGGTAAAGATGAGGGAACGTGGAGGCGGGACAATGTACTCCTCAGACTAAACACGTGAGCACAAGTTGAAAGTTTGAACACTGTGATGACGAAAACTCCGCCTCTGTACGACGGGAAGTTCACTCCACAGAGTCCAGGTGGTGGAGGGTCGGAGGTGAAAGGTCACGGCTCAGGACTGCTGCTTCATGATGAATCCTGTGACCTTTAGTCAGCTGATCAGCTGCTCAAACTGTGGCTGGCGGCCCGGAGACGGCTCTCTCTGATTGGATGTCAGTGGACCCAGAAGATCTAAAGATTTTTATCCTTCGGTGCAATTTGACGATAACTTGAAATAACTCGTTTTCACAGTCGAATCTGTTTGGCGGTGACATCAGCGTGCCTCTTCGTTGCTCTTCATCATCCTCTCTGGTTCAGTTCTGCCGCACAGACGAAACGTTCGGAAGCTTAAACGTGAAGTTAGAAAGTCAAGTTCGACTGAACATTCAGACCTGAAAATATGAGATGAAAATTGGTGTCATGGATGTTTATGAGTTTCTCTGTTCGCTCTGAAACAAAAAAGTAAGTGAAACCGAAGAAAACAGGAAGTAGAATCATCAGAGGTTTGAGTCAACTGTCGTCAAAAGAATTTCATTTATTAATCAACGAATTCCAGTTTGATCAGTTTCATTCAGTGACGCCTCAACAACACTTCTAAAGTCAAGCTTTTTATGCTGAAGGTCGGACTTTTATTGTGGAGGAGTGATGCTGCAGGAAGTGTCGGTGTCATTCAGTGACTCATGATCATCGACTGTCATCTTGAGCTCTTCCTGCCAGAATATTCTCCGACATAAAGACTGTGTGATGATGATGATGATGATTCCACCTGCAGCCTCTGACACCTGTTACACACCTGTGGCTCAGGTGTGTGCCTTGTTTTAAAGCGTCCTGTCCTTCATTAAACAAACCGCTGCTTTAACAACTGACCAACATGTAGCTGAAATGAAAAGAGGCACAGAAATATCTTAAACTCTACCTCCTGATTCTCACAAACCTGCAGACGAGGACTCGGGGCGGCACTGGACACTTTCACTGTCATGTGACGCATTTAAACCAGCAGACTTCCACCAGAGGCCTTACTGCTGCGTTCACTGCAGCTGGGAACTGAGAGCTCTGCTCGTCTGCCTCGTCTTCATCCCTTTAATGTCGATTTTGACTCATTTTACCTTCAGTCAGCAGCAATAAAAACAGACTTTTAACAGATTTTTACTGATTCGATTTTTACTCTGAATACAACTGAGAAAAAGGAAAAGTGGAAAATATCTGCAGAAGGAGGCGAATCCTGTCTTTGTTAAAGCTGCTGTGATTCACAATGTTTGACTGACATTAATCAGTTGATCCTGATCAGCACTGGATCCCTTTTTTCTGGTCTGGATTGAATCTGTTCCCAGCTGTCCCTGAACGCCTCTTCACAGAAACTTTGTAATGAACCTTGATGAAAAATAAACACCTGAAACAACAGGTTGTGTTTTTTTTTTTTTTTTTTTTTTTACTGCTCCAGGACTTCTTCAAGGCTCCTGGAAGATCCTTGAGAGGATCTCAAGGATTGTTAAAGGGTTCAGGCAGAATGTCCTTCAGGTGGAATAGACATTTATTAAGAAATGTGTTTAAAGTTTTCAGAATAAATTGTCACAGCATATATCAAAGTGACGAATCGATTCTCTGCTTGTATCTATTTATTTTGAAGATTGAAAGGATTAAAAGACGGAAATACAAAGAGGAATCTGTTTAATTGTAATACCGTGTGTAATTTCCGAACATCCCGGAAGCGCTGTGCCTTTGACTTCAAAATAAAAGCGGGAGAATGACACTGACGAGGTGCAGTCATCCCAACAAAGAGCTGAATGCTACAGGAAACCGCCGAAGAACAGAGTACATTCAAACTTTACTGTGAGTTAAGATAAAAGGAGAGTCTAATGAAACAAGTCTTCTGGATGAACGTTAGTATTCATACTGTTCCAGGTTAAAAAAAAAAAAAAAAAGTGTGGTCTGTTTTTAGGACACCTGTCCTTCACCTGAGACAGCATCTTCAAATGTCAGTTAAGAAAAGACAAACTGGACCAAAATGACACAGCAGAGGACAAACTTTACACTCAAAGCCCCATCATGAGGCTCAGAAGGGGGGCAAGAAGAAAGCTGGAGGTTTTTGCTTTGAAGGGCCCAAGCGGAAGTTGTGTATGTCACTATTTGCACTTGACGACGCCGCTGCTTCCGGAGGAGACTGAGAGCATCAAAGACCTGCAGCAGCTGGACCGACACATCTGGACCAGAACAGAGCGGAGACCTGCGGAGAGACAGGCGGACAGACGGACAGACTGGTGGACAGACAGACAGATAGGTGGACAGACAGGTGGACGGACAGACAGCATCAGCATCAGCATCCCCCCCCCCCCCCCCCCCCCCCCGTGTCTCGCCTCGGGGCCAGTGCGGTGTCCCGGGCCGTGCCGGGCCGCTCCATGGGGGACAGCATGGCGGAGGAGACCCGGGTCATCTACCACCTGGAGGACCAGGAAACCCCCTACCTGATTCGGATCAACGTGCCCGCGCAGCGCGTCACCCTGGCGGACTTCAAACAGGTCGTGAACAAACCGAACGTCAAATTCTTCTTCAAGTCCGTGGACGACGACTTCGGGTGAGTCACGTGATCGATGAGATGCTCAGCAGATGATAAAACGTTACGTCACCAATATTATGATTATCGATACAAGTGTGATTCAAGTCGAGATGATCAATAAAATGAATGATTATTATTTCAACAAGAAGTCAGAGATTCTGATTCAAACGGTTCGTGTGTGTGTGTGTGCGTGTGCGTGTGCGTGCATGCGTGCGTGTGTTATGATGGAGCTGTGGGGGTGAAGCAGACGTGATCGTGGTCATGTGACCTGATGATCTGATGTGTAATCTGGGATCAGATCAGGAAGAGATTTGTCAAGCGAGCGGATCAGCTCAGAGAGGGTCTGACAAACTCACTCATCTCACTGTAAGGTCCTGCTCCTGCTCCTGGTCCCGGTCCAGGTCCTGGTGTGATGTGTTTCAGTGTGCAGACTGGCATCCCTGTAAACGTTGGCTAGCAGTTTCCCCCTGCTTCCAGTCTTTGTGCTAAGCTAAGCTAAAGTGAACCTTCCTCTGAAACCTCGAAGCTTTTTTCTTTCATTTTCAACCTTTTTCTTACACCGATCGACCAATCAGACGACGGATGACACAGAAGATAAATGACCTGAATGAAATGTGTTCCGCCTGGAAACACAATGACATCTTTAATCAGCTGGTCAGATGACATCAGACGGTCACAAACAGCTCCAACTTTACTTATAAATCACATGGAGACAAACTGACAAGTGCTGTGTGTGTGTGTGTGTGTGTGTGTGTGTGTGTGTGTGTTTTTAAAACAGTGAGTTTCATCTGGATGTAAAAATATCCTGAAGAATCTTAAAAACGAGGAGGAGGGCGATGATGAAGATGAAGGTGATGAGGATGATGATGTGTGTTCACAGGGTTGTCAAAGAGGAGATCAGTGATGATGATGCCAGGCTGCCCTTTGTGAACGGACGAGTCGTCTGCTGGGTCAGACACACACACACACACACACAGACTCACACACACACACACACAGACTCACGCACACACACACAGACTCACACACACACTTGTCCAGGTGTTGAACTGACGTCTTCGTCTCTCTCCAGCTGGTGTCTTCAGACGCCTGTCAGTCAGACTTCAGGGGTGCAGACGTTCTGACTTTAGCCACTCCCACCGACCTGGCCCCGCCCCCCGTAGAGAGGACAGGTGGCATTGGAGACTCCAGACCTCCCTCCTTCCAGTGAGTACCTGTCTCACGTGTCTCACCTGAATCACTGATGCTGTCAAAGAGCTGATCTGAACACTGTCTGTCTGCTTCCTGTCTGTCTGTGTGTCAGTGCTGCTGCTGTGAGTGGTCAGGACGAGCTGCAGGGGTCAGAGGTCAACCCTGAGAATGATCCAGGTAAGAATAACCAGCACAGGTGATTGTCACAGGTGATGCAGGGGATAGTCACAGGTGACCGTCACAGGTGATGCAGGTGACCGTCACAGGTGATTGTCACAGGTGATTGTCACAGGTGATTGTCACACGTGATCGTCACAGGTGATCGTCACAGGTGATGCAGGTGACAGTCACAGGTTACCGTCACAGGTGATCGTCACAGGTGATGCAGGGGATAGTCACAGGTGACCGTCACAGGTGATGCAGGTGACCGTCACAGGTGATTGTCACAGGTGATTGTCACACGTGATCGTCACAGGTGATCGTCACAGGTGATGCAGGTGACAGTCACAGGTTACCGTCACAGGTGATTGTCACAGGTGATCTTCACAGGTGATAGTCACACGTGATTGTCACAGGTGATCGTCACAGGTGATGCAGGTGATCGTCACAGGTGATCGTCACAGGTTACCGTCACAGGTGATTGTCACACGTGATCGTCACAGGTGATCGTCACAGGTGATGCTGGTGATCGTCTCAGGTGACCGTCACAGGTGATTGTCACAGGTGATCGTCACAGGTGATCTTCACAGGTGATTGTCACACGTGATCGTCACAGGTGATCGTCACAGGTGATGCAGGTGACAGTCACAGGTGATTGTCACAGGTGATCGTCTCAGGTGACCGTCACAGGTTACCGTCACAGGTGATCATCACAGGTGATCTTCACAGGTGATTGTCACACGTGATCGTCACAGGTGATGCAGGTGATCATCACAGGTGATCGTCACAGGTGATCGTCACAGGTGATGCTGGTGATCGTCTCAGGTGACCGTCACAGGTGATTGTCACAGGTGATCGTCACAGGTGATCGTCACAGGTGATCGTCACAGGTGATGCTGGTGATCGTCTCAGGTGACCGTCACAGGTGATTGTCACAGGTGATCGTCACAGGTGATCGTCACAGGTGATCGTCACAGGTGATGCAGGTGATCGTCACAGGTGATCGTCACAGGTGATGCTGGTGATCATCACAGGTGATGCTGGTGATCGTCACAGGTGATCGTCACAGGTGATGCTGGTGATCGTCACAGGTGATGCTGGTGATCGTCACAGGTGATCGTCACAGGTGATGCTGGTGATCGTCACAGGTGATCGTCACAGGTGATGCTGGTGATCGTCACAGGTGATGCTGGTGATCGTCACAGGTGATCGTCACAGGTGATGCTGGTGATCGTCACAGGTGATCGTCACGGGTGATGCTGGTGATCGTCACAGGTGATCGTCACGGGTGATCGTCACAGGTGATCGTCACAGGTGATCGTCACAGGTGATGCTGGTGATCGTCACAGGTGATGCTGGTGATCGTCACAGGTGATCGTCACAGGTGATGCTGGTGATCGTCACAGGTGATCGTCACAGGTGATGCTGGTGATCGTCACAGGTGATCGTCACGGGTGATGCTGGTGATCGTCACAGGTGATCGTCACAGGTGATCGTCACGGGTGATCGTCACAGGTGATCGTCACGGGTGATTGTCACGGGTGATTGTCTGTTCAGTGTTCGTCTTTTGTGCGTGAACGAATCTTAAAATCAATCAGAAACTGAATTATTGATTCCAGCCACAGTTACATTTTTTCATCATCGTCTGATCCTCTGTGATTGGTTTCTGTCCTGTCAATCATCCTGCTGTCAGCTCTTCTGATTGGCTGCTCTCTCTACAGCTGGCCATCTGAATGGCCACACCCCCCAACCACCCGAGCAGAGTGGGGCGGAGCCAGCAGGTGGAGGCGACAGCTCGTCAACCCAGCAGAGCAGCCAATTAGAGACGACCAGTTTCTGCTCCTCTGAGGAAGACTCAGGAGGAAGGTCGGTGCGATCAATAACACGTTCGGTCAGGATTCTGAATTCTTCATCATTACTAACGATTCCGTTCATTTTTATTGTTTTTATTAGCGTCAGCAGAATTCTTCAGCTCATCTTCTGGTTTGAAAGTACTGAAAATACTCAGATGAAGTCAAAGTACCTCGTGCTGCCTGCCTTTGTGCTAAGCTAAGCTAATTAGCACAGAGATGAAACTGCTGCATGAAGGCTGAACTGCTCCTTCAAGCACAAACTGACATCACGCTCACTGCGATTGGTCGGTTTGATGACACACACTCACCTGCCCTCAGGTCCTCTTCTTCTGCTCCAGTAAACCTGTTCAGACTCAGGCCTCCTCCTTAGCTCTGACTGGCTGCTGCAGGTCACGTGACTGACAGCGCAGCGTGTATTGTCCATCAGATAAAAGAGTCCCGGCTGATCTGAGAGCAGAAATAATGTGTCTCTGTCTCTGAGACCGGATCATCTCCGTTCAGGGTTTCTGGTTTTGTGGCTCGTCCCTGGACTCGTCTAGATTCTGGACTTTATTCGTTTCGGTGTTTTTCGCAGATGTTGTTTGATTCTGTTTTCAAAGGTTTGTTTGTTTGTCTGTCTGTCCTCGTGCTGTGATTGGTTGGTTCCAGCCTGGTGGTTTCAGAGTCGATCAGCTGTTTCTAACAGTTTAGTTTAAACCGCTCAGTGTTCGATGTTTAAATTGATGATTCAGCGTTTTGTTTGATTCCAGGACTAAATATTTTTTTCAGCTTTTCATCCGCGTTGTTTATTTTTAGATCATCATTCATTTTGCTTTTTGACTCTCGTTTATGTTTTTACATTGAAACAGAAAAACGTGTCAAACTGAACCAGGTGTGTCTCCCTCTGTGATGTCATACACCAGGTTCAGCCAATCAACAGAGCAGAGCAGTTCATCACCGCGACTTGTCAGGCGACAACGCCGCCGCCACCGAAAACCCAAAACACAGCGAATGGAGAGGGTACACACACACACACACACACACACACACACACACACACACACACATACACACACACACATACACACAGACACACAGACACACACACACACACACACACACACACAGCCTGTGCTTTTATTCTGATGGTCCCTGGGAGGAAGTTCCTCTCAGCCCTCTGCGCTGACTCTCAGGCTTGGTATGAAACGTGAGGTTCACGGTCCCAACTGAGGACACTGCTGTGCCACAGTTCAGTCTGTGAGGACGGCTGTCTGTTCTGTCAGTGATGATGAAGTCCTCTACCTGTCCTCTGTCACTGATCTGTCCCTCATCTCCTTCTCTGACCTGTCTGTCTGTCTGTCTGTATGTCTCTATCTACCTGTCTGTCTGTCCCTCTGTCTGTCCTCCTGTGTCACTGATCTGTCCTACATATCCCTCTCTGCTCTGCCTGTTTGTCTGTCCCTCTGTCTCTCTGTCCCTGTCAGTCTGTGTCTTTCAGCAGTGTCACTGACTCCACCATGTCGCTCAACGTCATCACTGTCACTCTGAACATGGGTGAGTACCAGCAGTGGAACAAGTACTCCGATTATTTACTTACTAGTACTAATACAACAATGTGAAAGTACTTCACTACAAGTTTTAGTCAGGATGAGTCAGCTGTTAGTTTGTCCTGTAACCATGGAAACACACAGCACCTATCAGATGAATGTTCCATGAAGCCTTTTTTCTGTTTGATGAATGTTTGTCTGAGATGTAGAAATGATGACTCAGCACCTGTTCCAACAGCATGTGTATGTGTGTGTGTGTGTGTGTGTGTGTGTGTGTGTGTGTGTGTGTGTTCACACCTGAGTCATGATACCTGTGTGCTCACCTGACTTCACCTGCAAAGCTCACCTTAACACTGTCCGTCCGTCTGTCTGTCCGTCCGTCCGTCCATCCGTCCGCCTGTCAGAGAGGTATAACTTCCTGGGTATCAGTATTGTTGGTCAGAGTAACGACAGGGGAGACGGAGGGATTTACATCGGCTCCATCATGAAGGGAGGGGCGGTGGCAGCAGACGGACGCATCGAACCCGGGGACATGTTACTGCAGGTACTACAGTACCGATACTACTGTCTGAGACACATTACTGCAGGTACTACAGTACCAATACTACTATCTGAGACACGTTACTGCAGGTGCTACAGTACCGATACTACTGTCTGAGACACGCTTCTGCAGGTACTACTAATACAGCTGTTAATGGTACTATGTGCATGACCTAAGTGAATGATTTGGTCTTAATTCTTGTGTCCTCTTACAATGAAATCTTCAGACCTTCGTTGTCTATGACAAATTCACTGACATTTACTGAATACTTCTAAAGTATGAGCTGAATCCACCATCTTGTTTTCTTCTCCAGGCGTCTGAGAGAAACTTCACAAACTTACACACATTCAAATTAAACAGTCTCTGCACTTTGGGATCACTTCTACAGCAGTATCTGGTAGCGGTAATAATGCTAACAGCAGTATCTGGTAGCGGTAATGATGCTAACAGCAGTATCTGGTAGCGGTAATGATGCTAACAGCAGTATCTGGTAGCGGTAATGATGCTAACAGCAGTATCTGGTAGCGGTAATGATGCTAACAACAGTATCTGGTAGCGGTAATAATGCTAACAGCAGTATCTGGTAGTGGTAATAATGCTAACAACAGTATCTGGTAGCGGTAATGATGCTAACAGCAGTATCTGGTAGCGGTAATGATGCTAACAACAGTGTCTGGTAGCGGTAATAATGCTAACAGCAGTATCTGGTAGCGGTAATGATGCTAACAACAGTATCTGGTAGCGGTAATGAAGCTAACAGCAGTATCTGGTAGCGGTAATGATGCTAACAGCAGTATCTGGTAGCGGTAATGATGCTAACAACAGTATCTGGTAGCGGTAATAATGCTAACAGCATTATCTGGTAGCGGTAATGATGCTAACAGCAGTATCTGGTAGTGGTAATAATGCTAACAGTGGTATTTTCTGCGTCTGTCAGGTCAACGATATCAACTTTGAGAGCATGAGTAACGACGATGCGGTTCGAGTCCTGAGAGAGATCGTTCACAAACCTGGGTGAGACATCTGATACTAATGATACTATTACTTCTAACGCTATGATTAGTACTGCTACTAGTGCCTCTGTGGCTTGTACCTCTGAAGTACTGTTGGAGTGATGCTTGTGAGGTCGTTCAGACAAAGGACGGGTGGTCTGTCCACCACAGACTGACGAACTTTGGTTCAGACTCAGGATGAACTATAAACATTAAACCTGCTAAATCTTAGTTATTAGCATTGTTAGCATGTTAGCATATGGATGCATTTAGCGCTCCTGTGTCTGAGAACAGCCTGACGGAGAGCGGCGGATGATGTCAGGCGGTGTCGAGGGGTTTATTGCGTAGCCTCAGCGCCGTGTCAACGCCCACGAGCTAGCATGTAGCTCGCTCACTCGCAAACATTGTGTAAATAAGCAAGCTGCACTTTCTCCGACGACGGCTGCGAGGTCATGCTTCACCTGGTCTGAATGAGATGGTTGACAGCTTCTCCTGCAAATACTGCTGCTAGTTGGTCCGAGATGCTCAAGACTTAAAAGTCCTGATTGTCAGTCCCCTGTACATGAAAACTGAGTTGACTGAAGACACATGGCCACATGTGATACTACTAACACTGCTGTCTGTTTATGTACCCGTCCGTCCACCCATCTGTCTGTCCATCTGTCCATCTGTCTTTAGTCCCGTGACGTTAACGGTGGCAAAGTGTTGGGATCCAAACCCACGAGGCTGCTTCACACTGCCGAGGAGTGAGTCAACACGAGTCTTTTTACTTCTGAGGACACTCATTAACATAATCCCGGCCCTCACTGACCTTTGTCCTAATTCTAACTTTAATCCTGAGACTGTTTCTGGACGACAGTTTGTATCAGAAACTAACAGCTAATGAAGCTAAAAAGTCTCACAGTGAATCAAACGTTATCTTCATGAAGAAGAAGAGGAAGAATTCCTTAATTTCGTCTTGACGCTTTGATTCAGACTTTCTGACACTCTCAGGCACGCAGACACACCTGTGCATGCAGGTGATGTGGACAGATGGGGTTAGATGATCAATGTAACCTATTCTAGAATAATCTGATGCTGTGTGTCTGCAGGGTTTCCTGATGTCAAACATTCTGTTTGCTTTAGTTTGACTAAACCTGACTAACACACTGTGTTTGCCTTGTTCTCTGGCCTCCTCCATCTTTCCTCACATTCTGAAGGCGAGCCAGTCCGTCCGATTGACCCTGCTGCCTGGGTGTCACACACCGCCGCCATGACAGGCAGGCTCCTCCCACACTACGGTAAGACTCCCATCAGCCATTGCAGCATTCAACCGTCACCGTCTGGCCAAAACCCCAACAGTAATACCAGGTTTTTCAGGTATGCACGAAGAAAACCATCTCAGCATCCACAGCGACATGACAGCTGTTGTCAAGGCGATGGCCAATTCGGAGTCCGGCCTGGAGGTTCGGGACCGGATGTGGTTGAAGATCACCATCCCCAATGCCTTCATCGGTAAGACAGCCAGCTCACATCTCAGTCTGGGTTCTCTGAGTGGTTACCTGTACGTCCTTTACACCTGAAGCCAGACGGTGCAGGTGAAGGGAGGACGTACCCACTGTTCTGTCACCGGTGAAGCCTGGTTTGAAGCCTGGTTCACCACCAAGCCACCTGAGAACAACAAGAGGGATTCGTAACGTTTCCAAGTTCTACAAGGATCAGCCTCTAATCTCAGTTTGTCTCCGGTCTGTCCAGGTTCAGATGTGGTGGACTGGCTCCATCGTAATGTGGAAGGTTTCACCGATCGCCGTGAAGCTCGCAAGTATGCTGGAAACCTGCTGAAGGCCGGTTACATCCGACACACCGTCAACAAGGTGACCTTCTCGGAGCAGTGCTACTACGTGTTTGGAGACCTCTGTGGAGGTGAGGCCGGCCGCTGACGTTCAGGCACAACAACACTGATAATCAGCCGTTTATTCAACCCGGGACAGAATCTGAACTCTGCCGCTGCAGTACTGCTTGCTGCCACAAGATGGAGGCAAAAAAGCCAAACGAGAAACCAGCTGCAGAGAATCCTTCAAAAAGTACCAACTTTTCTCTGATAATATTGCGTTTTAGTCATCGTGGTTCATTTAAAATGAAATGATTTTAGTGGATTTGGAAAGTTTGTCTTCGTTGCGGCTCGTACGATCGTCTTCAGTGTGCAAACACACCAACACAGTGAAGCTCAAATGTCTGTGATCCTGCAGACATTGTTGGCAGGAAACTGAAGCAGATTTTTGGTGGAGGTCTAACTTGGATCTGGATCCTGATCCCTCAGACCAGCAGTAACCATGTGATTCCTTCTGTCTGTCAGATCTGGGCGTGATGTCTCTGCTGGATCATGAAGAAGCCTCCAGTCGAGGAGGAGGGTCGGACTGTGACCCGCCGGCTCCGGCTTCAGGTCCCCAGTGGCCCCCAGCTTTCCCCTACCAGTACCCCGTCCCTCACCCCTACAGCTCACCTCCCCCCCTGCACCAGCTGCCGGCCTGGGGAGGGGGAGGAGGAGAAGGAGGAGGAGGTCAGCACAGTGAAGGTGAGAAGTGTGTCCTCTTGTCTCTGCTGATGATAATCATCTGGAATCTGCAGGTTTCATGCAAACAGACACTCACATTCAATTTCAGTTCAACTTTATTTCAGACTGACTGATACATATTAGTAAAAAATAATAATCAATAGCTAATCAATACATCATATTCCCATAAGGATCAATAGAAACTAATATCTCACAAACCATAAAGGTGAGCGCCCCCGTGTGGCCACGTATCAGCCATCCCATAGTTTCTTTCTTTGACTGTTTTCACCTTTTCTCCTTCGTTTCATTCAGTCGTCACAAAACGTTTCCTGAACTCAGACGTTTGTTTTTCTGTTTCACTGCTCTTCTGCGATTGGTTGCCTTCTGCTGAAGTTTCCATCATCCCATAATATAACTGTGTGGTGACAAAGGGCTTCATGCTTGGTGCACAGGAGCCTCCAGACTTAAGCGCCACCATGTGGTCGGTTGTGTAACAGCCAAGCGTGACGGATTGTGTTCGCAGGAAGCAGCGGCTCAAACTGCAGCGACGGTCAGAAGGAGGGAGGAGGAGGGAGCCAATCAGACTCCAGCAAACAGGAAGTGAGCGCTCTGCCTGACAAACAGCTGGTGGCCGAGTCCCCCGCTGACGACGGCACCCGGCGACCCCCGACCTTCTTCTCTGGTCTCCAAGACTCAAAGGACCCCCTGCCGGCCCCTTCCCCACCGCGAGGTCAGCATCACGACCTTTCTGCTTCCCGACAGTCCTTCTGCCTGGCCATGGGAAACCCCAGTGATTTCTTTGTGGATGTCATGTGACCCTGTGATGATGATGTCACATCCTGTCAGGAGATGGACCTGGAGACACCTGTGGCTGTCGAGGAGGGGGACAAAGACCTGGATAAGATGGACGTCCACTGTTCAGGCTTCTGACACTGAAGGTGGACAATGAGTCTGCTGCTTGTTCAAGCGGTTTCTGCTGAGCCCGGTTTGTCGGCAGGATTCAGGTCTCAGTGGGTCCAAGAACTATTTGTACCTGCTCATCTAATCATTGTCTTCTTCACCTGATGTGAACCCCCAGAGCACACGCCAATCATGTATATTCATGTATGTAAATATGAGATATTTGCCTGCGATGGAGGAAGTCTGATGATAGAGATGATTGTTTTTATTTATGAGCATAGTTTTATTTTGCCCGTCTGTCGTCACCCTGAGGCGTTTTCAAATGAAAACATTAAAAAGGTGTTCAACAAACTTCACATGTTGAATATTTGTCTCAGCTCAGAACAAAGACATGAAATTAATGTCAGCATGTTTGACTGAACGTGGAGGACTGAGCTCAGGCTTCTGGACCTCAGGAAAACAACGTGACTTTGTGTTTTTCTTCGTGCAGGTTAGGTTTCAGAGGCTGGCTTTCACAAATGTGGGTTCTTTTAGATTTTGGCCCAGACTTTCCAGTGAAGGTTTGTCTCGCTAACGTCCACGTTCATTCAGGCCAGGAGAGAGAAAAACAGCATTTCTTTTGACAGAAAACGCACGAGTTTCCTGTGAGATCAGGCTCCCTTCACCCCTCTGCACACAAGCTGCTGATCTGATGAACACATGAATTACGGAGCTGCATCGTAAACGCACTAAACTGAATGAGTGAATTAGTGAACGTATCAAAATAGATTTTGACACATCAGGTAGTAAAGCAGGGTCACTCTAAAGACCCGAATCATGACTCCTTCTGTAGCTTTCGGGCCTCCTGGACTTCTGGCGCCCTAAACGTTCAGATCTGACACATGGGTTCCGGATCCTGTGGCCCTCCATCAGATCCTGGTCTCAGTGAGTGAGAGACAGCAGCTCGGGTCTGCGTGAACGAGGCCTGCTGCGCGTTAATGATCATTATTCATATGCGGATCTCCCTGCCTCCTTTCTCCAGACAGGGAGGAGGGAGGGACGCGTCCTCATCCGCTTACCTGCCGCCTCGATCACCGTGAGCGCTCAGAGCGGAAGAGTGGTAACCGGTGGTCTCTCCGTGTGTGACTCATACCAACACGGCCGAGTTAAACCAGTTAAAATAAGTATCTGTGGAAGGTTCGGGTACGCTTAGTGTGGCAGGAGGAGTCTGGGCGGAGGAGGTTGGCTGTTCAGAACGGGACGCGGCCGGGCCGGGTTACAGTCAGCTGACGGTCCGCTCCTGCCGCCGACATCTTGCCTCCGACCGGAGGAGACGGGAGAGTCTGGTTTTCACGGTCAAAAGTGCCGATGGAGTGACGGCAGGGCCGGGGTGGTTCTCAGTGAGGCAGCCCGGAGACAGACCAGCATCTCTGCGGAGCGGGTAAGGACATGGAGGACACTTAACAGCATCGCCCGGCTGTCTGTCTGTCTGTCTGTCTGTCTGCCTGTCTGTCGGTCTGTCTGCACTGCAGCAGCGGCGAAGTGCGGCGGAGTCATCACAGTCCGACTGCTGCGGTAACGTTAGCTGCTGTTGCTAATAGCTAGTCGTCGTCTACGAACAGCCTTTGAAAATCCTCATTTTCAATCATGTATTGCTTATCAGTACCGGAACGTTGTTTGCACATCGTGATGTAATATCGATTATAAGTCAATGAGGACTTCCTTTAATTTCGGCACATACAAACAGCAGCTACGTTAAACATTATTGTCAATCTTACTATTCAATCGATAACTGTCGTTTTTTTTTTTTTTAGTTACATCTTAATGTACGTGACCTGGCTGTCACATCAGTCACTAGGATAGTGCTGTTCACGTTTAAAATTTTAAATTTTCATCAGAATAACTACTGCTTTTTTGTTCGTTTGTATGCCGAAAGTACTAAAATAATCTATATTTCCCTTGTACTCGTTGGCTTGACGGTATATATGTGTAGCTGAGTCGAGCCATATGAAAATACTTTAAAACGTCAGATTTTTTAAATGGAGATTGGAATGCGTTTGTCGATCAGCGTTGATAGCCCGAAGCTATAACATTATTCACGGCTGGAGAGTAACGTTAGCTTCCACACATATATTTTCTAGTTGTTGACTGTGGTTGGCATTTCTCTTTTTCTATGGTGCAGCTAAGCTAACGTGCTAGCTAGCAGAGGGACAAATCGTTTGAAGTCAGTGGTGATCACTTCTAAAATCTCATGTGAAACGTGAGCTCAGACTGGAGGAACATGTATTGTTCAAAAATATGCGATACCGATACGGACATCTGATTTCAATACCGATTCCTGAACAATGTTGCTAAACCAGACAGAAAATGACAGTACACATTAAGGTACAATTACTCTCCTCAGAGGAGGAAGCTGTTCAAATACTGTTTTTACTCTGCACACTTTACTCAGTCTGGATAACTGGGGTAAAGTGAAGAAACTGATGGAATATCGACACAATATGGAATTATAGCATTGTAACAAAGGTCACTTAGCAGATACAGCTTAGCCGCAGTGGCTAACTAATGAGCCTCACAAAGTTCACTTAGTTAGCACATAGACGTTAGCTGCATTGGCTAACTAACAAGCAGCACAGAGTTCATGTAGTTAGCAGATGCAGGTTAGCTGCAGTGGCTAGCTTTGATTTATTGCTTGCATCATCTCTCATATGCCCTCTCATGCAGTCAGCAGATCATAGACTAGATTTTATATTCATACATTGGTTTCTGACAGCAAGGAGGTTTACACTTTACTTTTCACCACCAGTTGTATTAAAGTTAATAATAATAATGATACTAATCCTCCTCTTCCTCACTGTGCTGCAGTGACTTTTTGTTATGATCAGCTCTGACTGACTGATGGGCATCGGCCATGATCGGAGGACTCTTCATCTACAACCACAAGGGGGAGGTGTTGATCTCCAGGGTGTACCGCGATGACATCGGGTGAGTCCTGCAGGTCACTGCTGACGTGCCCATGAGCCAAACACTCACAATGTCTGCTCAGGATGTGGTCAGCGATGGTGCGTTCAGGGTCAGTGAGGTTGCGTTCAGGGACAGTACTGCTGTGTAGGTCTCATCCAACATTCAGTCACTGTTTAGCTTCAAGTCTCTTTCCAGATGAAAGTTTGAGTTGATGAAGATAACAGATGATGAGGTCATCATCCAGGACAGACAGAACAGCGTTCAACACAGCGTCCTGATAAAACTTCACGTGTCTCTGAAGGTCTCAGATTTAAACAGACACTCGGTGTCGAACGTTGTCCGAAACCTTTTAGTGAAGCTCAGAGGACAATTGAGGCGGTGAAGGCTCAGACGACTTCCTGTTCCTCTTTAACGTCTCTCATCCTCCCTTTTATTTTTTAGATGTTTTCTTTTGTAAAACCTCCTCAGACGCTCTCCGTCGACCCCGCAGAGATCTGCAGCCTCGCTGTCGCTGTGTGAGGCGGGGGGCCTGTTGCTAGGCAACAGTAGCGTAGCACTGAGCCCTGCAGCGAGTGATGAGGTCATCTCGGCCTGCGCCGATAACGTGGCCGTTGAGACATCTGTCTCTCTGGAACATATCAGAGTTTCTCACATGAGAACAATAAAAGCTGTTTGTGCTCGTCAATAAGACAAAGGAAAACTTTGTTCAGAGTGAAGACACGGGAAAGACAAATCAGAATAAAAGTGAATCAAATCCAGGATAAAGTCCTTTAAACTGGACCTTTAATGTCCAAAATCACTGCAGAGAGGACAGGAAGTGGCACCAGAGTCCAGCAGCAGGACGGATGTCTCACTGCCCTCCGTCTGACTTTGTGCAGGGAGGAAGTCCACAAAACGGTCCGCTGACGGCCGCGTGGTCCCAAGCTCCTGACCGGCTGTCAGGGGTCCTTGAGTGGAGATTTGACAAGCATGGAGTCGGCCATGCTGCTTCGTCAGTATCAGTATTGATCTGCTACAGGAAGTGATCTGTGCATGCTTTCCTCTCGTCTTTGTCCAGGAGAAATGCGGTGGACGCGTTTCGAGTCAACGTCATCCATGCCCGGCAGCAGGTCCGCTCTCCGGTCACCAACATCGCCCGGACCAGCTTCTTCCACGTCAAACGCTCCAACATCTGGCTGGCCGCCGTCACCAAGCAGAACGTCAACGCCACCATGGTGTTCGAGTTCCTCTACAAGATGTGTGACGTCATGTCCGCCTACTTTGGCAAGATCAGCGAGGAGAACGTCAAGAACAACTTTGTCCTCATCTACGAGCTGCTCGACGGTAAACAGTCCTGGTCAGGTTCATGTCGGAGGCGTCCCTGCGTCTCGCTCACAGTCCTTACAGGAACGCTCTGTTTTTAAACCTGGAGCTCCACAGGAAGTGGCGCCCGCAGCCGCCCTCGCTCTGCCGCTCTGTGGTTTTTTTAGGTTTTGATTTTTGTTTTCTGTGGACGAGAAAATCAAAACCTAAAGAAAATACAGCGCTGACAGGAGTC
>NC_135080.1:277500-282500 GCF_051107435.1 Chaetodon auriga | reverse complement strand
ACTAAAAAACAAACAACACTAAAAACATGCAAGATCACCACCTGACCGAATGGTGACAAAAGGAACTGGGTCCCCGGGCGCCGCTGTCGGCTGGCAGCACACCACTCCTGGTCTGCCGCGGAGGAAGGACTGACCACGATGGGTTAAATGTGGAAGAACAATTTCACCGAAGCATGGCACGTGCGTGTTGTGTTGTGTGATTAATAAAGTATGTCTTCTTCTTCTTCTCCACAAATCATCAGTGACTCTGGTTTGGAAGAGATAATTCAGCCAATCAGGAGAGACGAGAGAGAGGACGATGAGGAGGAAACACATGGTGGAGCCAGAGTAGTTCATATTTTCACACTGACTGGAGTTATTATTGTTATTGTTTTCAGGACGTCAGGACAAGAAAGACTTGTTGGACATTGGTCCACCGAGACAAACAGGAGTTACTGCTTCACTGTGAGTCTGCGTCTGTCCTCGGCCGGTTTCTGTCTCGCTCTGCTCCAAATCAAACACGACCAAGTGAGTCTTTGGGGACAAATGGTCAAACCTCGACACGTTTTACTGCACCGAGGATCAGACTGTGAGCAGCGGCCGAACTCTGACGGAGTGACGCAGCCTCCTGCGCTCCTCGGGGCGTTTGTCATTGAGGAGGTGCTGTAGTGGTGTACGCTCCAACAATCGATGGTTCGACCTCTGAGCTGAGCAATAAAACCCGTCTGTGCTGACGAAGAGGTCGGAGCAGCTCTGCAGCATCAGCGCGAACACGCCGTCCACAACGCCGGCAGCACCTCCTGCTGCCGCTGCGTCAGCACAACGCCTCCGCATTACATCACCAGGTCGCAGCCTGCCCGCAGAGTCCGCCGTGCAGGACTTTAAAGGAGCAGGAGCACAGAGAGGAGACGCAGCGCCGGCAGGAAGCGCTGAGACCAGCGAGGACTGACGGGTTTCATCAGCTGGACTGGAACCAGGATCAGTCAGTCCACCTGTCCGCTGTCCTGGAGGTGATGTCAGCAGAAACACGTAAACGGCTGATCTGCTGTGTGCACCTGTGGTCTCACAGTGACATCATCAGTGCAGGGGGACCGCACACCTGTCCAAAGCTCAGCATCACAGCAAAACACCTGTTTGGACAGGTCTGTGTGGACCCAGACCACGGTCTGTGTGGACCCGGGTCAGCGGTCTGTGTGGCCCCGGGTCAGCGGTCTGTGTGGCCCCGGGTCAGCCAGTGGTCTGTGTGGCCCCGGGTCAGTGGTCTGTGTGGATGCGGGTCAGTGGTCTGTGTGGATGCGGGTCAACGGTCTGTGTGGACCCGGGTCTGTGTGGATGCGGGTCAGTGGTCTGTGTGGCCCCGGGTCAGTGGTCTGTGTGGATGCGGGTCAGTGGTCTGTGTGGCCCTGGGTCAGTGGTCTGTGTGGATGCGGGTCAGTGGTCTGTGTGGCCCCGGGTCAGTGGTCTGTGTGGATGCGGGTCAGTGGTCTGTGTGGATGCAGGTCAGTGGTCTGTGTGGACCCGGGTCAGTGGTCTGTGTGGACCCGGGTCAGTGGTCTGTGTAGCTGACGTCTGATGTCTTGTGTGGCGTTCAGGTGACTGTTGTAGAAAACAGAGAAGGAAGAGATGCAGGTTCACAATCATACATGACAAAAGATTAATCTGTGTGTGTGTGTGTGTGTGTGTGTGTGTGTGTGTGTGTGTGTTTCAGGATAAAGCGCATGGCGGGGATGAAGGAGTCTCAGATCAGCGCTGAGATCGAGCTGCTGCCGACCAATGACAAGAAGAAGTGGGCTCGGCCTCCGATCTCCATGAACTTTGAGGTCAGAGCACAAACTGAACTCATTGATTATCAATCAGCATCATTGATCCTTCAGGTCTCTGCTGATCAACACGTCCTCCGTCAGCTTTCACAGATCAAACTGCACACAGAGTAGAAACACATCAGCTGTTAGTGCTGCTTCACTAACCCTCCTCCTCCTCCTCCCCCTCCCCCTCCCCCTTCTCCTTCTCATCCTCCTCCCTTTCCTCGTCGTCCTCCTCCTCATCCTCCTCCTCCTCCTTCTCGCCCAGGTGCCCTTCGCTCCGTCAGGTCTGAAGGTTCGATACCTGAAGGTGTTCGAGCCGAAGCTCAACTACAGCGACCATGATGTCATTAAATGGGTTCGTTACATCGGACGCAGCGGCATCTACGAAACGCGCTGCTGACCCCGCCGCTGCCGCTGGGGCTGTTGGGAAAGACGCTCGCCCCGTGACATCTCCTCTCCAGATATGTGTGTGTGTGTGTGTGTGTGTGTGTGTGTGTGTGTGAGAGACATGTTGTTCTTCAGTTTTCTGTGTTTACTCCTGAGTTATTCCAAATGTCTGATGAGCTCCATGTGGGGACGCAGATCAGCCAATCACATTCCAGAAAACACCTCAGAGGAACTTTGACCTCCCTGAACCCCCTGAACCCAAGGAGGAGACCAGGTCTAAGGAAGACCTGGTTTGGATCCTTTGGGTCAGCAGGGACCAAGCAGAGTCCTCCTGTCTCGTAGTGTACCTGTGATGTGTGTGCTTACCCAGCATGCTTCACTCCTGAAACACGTTCGCTCTGTCGACTCTTTGAAGGTCTGAATTCATTTCGGTGAAAACGTGTCGCTTTTATTTTTTTACTGTTTCCATCCAGATGTGTGTGTGTGTGTGTGTGTGTGTGTGTGTGTGTGTGTGTGTGTCGTGTGTCTGTGTCTGTGTGTGTGTGTGTGTGTGTGTGTGCGTGTGTCTGTGTGTGTGTGCGTGTGTGTCTGTGTGTGTCTCTGTTGTCAAATGTTCCGTTTTCTCAATAAAGATCGACTCTTCAGATTTCTTTCAGTGCGTCTTTATTTGTGCAGCAGCTGAAACATGATGAACACTCGAGTCCTCACGAGTAACTCTGCTGTTTGAACCTGAAACGATCGATGGAGACAAATTCCTTTGAGGTTTTCATCCTCATCAAAGTCAACACCCGAAAAACCACCTGAGACATCAAGTCTGAGCACCACCCAGACCAAGAGGGGCCTCGGTGAACCCGGGGAAGCCCACAAATCTCTGCACATCATGATCATCTCACGTCCAGCTAGCTGATTGGTTGAACCCGTCAGGAGGCGAGTTGGCGGTAGGAGTCTGAAACAAACTGCCCCATTTGAACTACCCCCACCTGCAGCCCGGAGCACCGGCTAGAATGACACCAACGAGCAGCACCGTAGCAGCACCTTAGTGTTGTGTATGAGTCACGACAGGTGTGTCTCAGGTTACGGCAGCAGGTGTAACGGTTCATCGTAAAACGAAGCGTATGACGAAGACGAAGCGCTTCCCTCCCAGTCTCTTAATGCAGCTGAGGTACTGGCCTGCATCTGGGCATGTGAGCGATGGCACATGTACCTGTATGGACGGCGCTTTTTTTTTTTTTTTATTATTAAGAAAAATGGCACATGAGAAAAAGCAGGGTCACATAAACATTGAGATCCATAGTTAAAAATGAAGTAACAATAATATCAATAATTTGTGCTTCTCAATAGAGTAAATGAGAAACAAGCCACGTTTTCCATATTATTTGAGGGTCAAACACACAAGAACAGAGTAACGAACAAAAATAATAATAATAATAAAGAGTAAAAAAAAACAATAAAAAGAGAGAAAAAAAAGAAAAAGAAAAGAGGGAGAAAGAGAGAAGGGGGGCCATCAGTCCATCGGAGAGACTTGATGAATGTTGGATTGCCACTTAGTGTAAAACTTTTCAGAATTACCTCTCACTGAATATTTCATCTTCTCTAGCTTTAGAAAGGACATGACATCCCTGAGCCACTGAGTACTTGAAGGAGCTTTACTAGACTTCCAATGGAGAAGAAGATGGCGTCTTGCTAGTAAGGAAGTAAAAGCTAGAACATCTAATTGCTTGGAAGTGTATCGATTGTAATCTTTGGGATACCCACATATGGCAATATAGGGAGAGACATGAATAGACATTGAAAATATTTTTGACACAGTATCATCGTATCAAAGTAGCTCTGCCAAAAGCTAGACAACACTGGACAGGAATAGAACATATGAGTCAGATTGCATGGACACCACTTTACTCTGTGGACAGACCATCAGGCCCTCACAGCTCTGCTCGCCACGTCAGGGTTGGGGCACAAGCCACTGAGGATCTATCACTAGATGGAGAGGCTCCAGCGCTACAATTTCACCACCGCGTTTACTCCCGGCAGGGAGAACGTGGTGGCCGACCTGCTCTCCCGAGCCACCCCCAGCCCAGCTCCTGCCCCCGACCAAGACACTTGTGAAGCTGAGCTGATCCTTATGCTCCACACCCCACTCCAAGGCACGGTCTCTCTTCAGGAACTCCACGTCGCATCAGAGGAGGACGCCACACTCTCCCAGCTCCGCACTTACATCCGGGAGGGTTGGCCCTTGAAATTCCCAGAGGAGTTGGTGCCTTTTCATCGGGTCAAAGATGACCTCTCTCCTGCTGGAACGACGCCTGCGTGGCCCGGGGACTCTGCACGGTCGTCCCTAGCACCCTGAGAGCATGTGTCTTGGCCATGGCACACAAAGGCCACTTAGACATTGCAAAAGTCAAAAGCGCTGTAGGGGTCTGTTCTGGTGGCCGGGCATAGATAAGGACATTGAAGCTATGGAGAAGGACTGCGCAGCCTGCCTGGTCAGTGGTAAGACTGGCCCACCGCTGCCACCCATGCCTTGGGCTCACATCCAGGTGGGAGCTTTGTGGTGTTCCCCACCATCAGTGCTTCCTGGTGGTGGCCTATGACCTCCATTCTGAGTGGCCCGAGGTGCTCGCCACGGGGTCTGTTACAACAACAACAACAGTGTGGTTATGGCCTTTCTCACCTCCCTGTTCACCCGGTGGGGTGTCCCGGACACCATCACTACAGATAACACAAACTGCTCTCCTTTTGGTCTACACCGATGCAGATCACAGACAGGCTGGGCCCAGCCACTTTCCGCCTGGCTGATGGATCACTGTGGCATGCCAGTCAGCTCCGGAG
>NC_135080.1:270000-272500 GCF_051107435.1 Chaetodon auriga | reverse complement strand
TGGACTGGTTAGTTTTGGATTGAACCTGGCCAAACCTACCCGTGAAGACGTGTAGTTGTGACAAGCAGTCAGAGGACCAGGAGAGGAAGCAGGTACAGGGCCTAGCCCTGGCTGTTTTCAGGCAGGGAGAACTGATCTTGACTGAGGACACTGTTGGATCCACTCTGAGGAACTCCTGAACCTGGCAGACATACCTTTCCTTTAGGTGGCAGAGTGGGAAAAAGGAATAGAACCAGTCTAAAAGAGACCGGAGGACAGTCGGACTTGGTCCAAATAGACTGAAGGATAATTAGGATCATGTCTGGCTGAGAGCTGCTTGAAAAGTAAAATCTGGCCAACTGTTAGACCTCAGATTCAGGACAAGGGACGTTGCCTCTGTCCTGGTCTCGGGCTCGTTGCCCAGTCAGGCTTCATGTGCTTGGTGGGCCTGAAGAAGGGTAATGACCACACTTCTCTGGGCTTTCTTGGGGTTGTTGCAGGTATTTAAGGTGCAGGCTCTCGATACCACGAGTCATCCAGTCCAGTGTGGTCTGAGCTTGTATTCTCAGCAGGAAGTCAGCCAGTTTAATCCCGTCTGATATAAATCATATACAGACTGACTGAACAGAGTAAAATACTCAAAGTGGACTCGGACTGTAGTTGGTGGACCAGCAGATGGTTTTCTTTATCCAACCTTTGGTTTCGTACATCGGGGTGTTCGATCCATGATGTGCTGCAGTTTGTTTATTGATTTGAGGTTTGTGATCAATGGCATCCTCTGCTGGCAAATCTAAAACCCAGAATGAGCTGTTTGTGTGTCCACATCATTCATTCATTCATTCTCATGTCTCTCTGAGTTTTGAGGACACAGACAATGACTGTAGGGAGAAATTTGTGTTGAATTAATGACAAAACCTCCCGGTGGCCCCCGGCCGAGAGCTTTAAGCTCCGACATTCAGCTTCAGCAGCGACGCCGGGGGTTTTAGTTTGGTTCCAGCTGTTCCTGGAGTCTCAGTGTAGGAACGCACCAGCGAAAACAGTCCAGCTCAGACTCCATCGGACTCCAGAGTCTCGCACAGGCTTTCGATGGTTTGGAGGTGGCAGCGTCTCTGCGGGCTGTTTGCACAGATGTTCAAAGACAAACTCGGCACATCTGGACTGCTGTTTGTGGGAAAACACCTCGGGGTGGCCCTACCTGTGGCCCCGAACCCCGAGGGCCCCCAAAGGCAACAACAAGAACCAGGTCTGGGTTTGTTTATCTGCTGCTCAGATCCAGAAAAAAACTGCTACAGAAAATAATAATTCCATGAAATAAATCAATAAAAACATTTGAATTTCGATTTTTTAGTTTGTTTCAAGATTCAGTTTCAATGATTTGACGAACTTCAACTCATTTTCAGACTGAATCTGAAGCAAAAGGGTTAAACAGCACATTCAGTGTAAATGGACACCACACACGCACGCACGCACGCACACACACACACACACACACACACACACACACACACACACACACACACACACACACACACACACACACACACGCACCTGACCCCGCCCCTCCGGACCAGCCCCACTGCAGCAGCGAGCGCACTGTCTGGGAAGTTCCCCTCAGTTTGTTCCAGAGCCGAGCAGGACGGACCGGGTCCAGAACCGGCTGTGTCAGACTCTCTCGTCCCGGACTGGAGAAACTCCTCTGTCTTTTTCTCTTTTCGGCAGCGCGTCTGGATCCGGATCCGAGCCGCGCTGCCGGTCTTTGGGTCGGTTCTCCTGGACCAACGAGGATTTGAGGAGACCTGGAATCACTGCGTGAATCTTTGCGCGCGGACACCTTTTGTTTGGACACGCGGTTCTTCTAATGACACGCGCGGACTGATTGATTGATTGATTGATTGATTGATCGATTGACTGATTGATTGACGGGCGGATCATGTGTCGGACTGTGTAGAGTCTTGCTGTCATCATGGACCTTCCTCTGCTGCTGCTGCTGCTGACGGTGGTGATGAAGGTGAGCGGAGCCGCTCTGAGGCCGCAGGTCAGTAAACTGAGTTCATCAATGAAGATCTGCAGAGACCAGATTCTAAAAAACTGACTCCAGGACAGTTTGACTTGATTCAACCCTCTCTAATTCTACTAAAGTCCAGTTAATCCATCAGTTACTTAACAGATCAATAATCACTGAAGTGCAAACACTGATCAATAAATAAAGATAATTCACGAATAATTAAAGTCAAACACGTCGACAACAACAACAACAACAACAACAAACCAGTTTACGTCTTCGTTGTTCTTTAACTTTACTGATAATTAGTCCTGATTTTCCAGCTGTTTTTACGTATTTACTGTGTGGCCCCTCAGCTCTGAGGCCCATAATGAAAAAAATAATGATAATGACTTTATTGACACGACACTTTTCTTAACAATGTCACAAAGCGCTTCACAAAATAAAAGAACAGATGAAATGATGAAGTGATGAAGAGGAGTCCAGAGGAAGTGAAGACCATAAAATGAAAAGTGAAAA